>NC_084739.1:27252215-27552215 GCF_033978785.1 Entelurus aequoreus | reverse complement strand
CGATTTGTTTTCCGAATTTAACATCCCACGCACCCTCTACAAAAATAGGCCAACATAATTTAATATTAAAAACTATTTCACCTTACTACATTTAAGAAACACCACATTCATAATCCTTCGTAGCTGCCTTCGATATTTAGAAGACGCTAGGTTATAACCTTAACTAAACGCTACTCTCATCCTAGGTTTCGTTATTGTCAACAAAAAGCTTTGTGTCTTCACCATTTCCTGCAAAGGTTCTACTTCATTCCTTTTGCTCGAGAGTGACACAAAAACATCCCAACATTTCGAACCACTACCTTTTTTGTACAGAGTTCCTTTAGTTTTAGAATATCAGCAGAGTGCACTAAAATATAGACCACCACTTTTCCCGTCATGGTAATATAGTTAGCATTTTTGAGCATCACTGGTGGTGGTGCATGGTGTTGAACAGTACATCTGTCATGCAGGAATCAAGTGAAGTAATTTAATGACACAAAATGGGCTCAAACATGCAATTACCAAATACAGTGGTTTTCAAGCACTCAGCTTTGTACTTGTTAAAAAAGTCGCCACGTAGAGTGCAGAGATGTTATATAATACACTTAACGCTCATTTATGACAGTTATGTTGACGCGACTTGCAGATGACCCACGAAGCTGGCGAAGAAAGGTTAAATGTCAGTAAAGCAATATCTGTGCTGAATGTTGCAAGTTGACAAAAGCATTTAGAACAGGGGTGTTCAAAGTGTGGCCCGGGGGCCATTTGCGGCCCGCAGCTAATTGTTTACCGGCCCGCCACACATTCTGCAAAAATTGCAAAATTGATAATATTGCAAACATTTTAAAAAACATTTAAAAAAAGTGGAATGAGGTGTAATCTAACAAGAAAAAGTGGCAATGTTGACACAAAGCTGCCAAGCAGGCTGTTTTTTTTCTTTTGTCTTTGTTTATTTTTCTTTTTTTTGCCATTGCTAAAAATAAAAAAAAAAGAATAAAAATCTGTTATAATGAATTATTACTTAAAAAATAGCACTTTAAAATGTTTTATGTGGAAAAAATATTGCATATATTGTGTGGTTGCCATACAAAAACATCAAAGTTTTATTTGACAAAAGAGCATAAAGCAAACAAAATAATAGTTCAAACGTAAAATCGACAGATATATTTGAAGTTGATCTCGTAATTTAAGTGTTAAAAGTAAAAAAAAAACTAATAAAAATGTATCACTTTATGAGTGGGGGACCTTTTGGATCCCAAATATATTTAGTAGGATTTTATTTAACTTTTCACTGTAATTATTCAAAAATATTAAATAATGAAAATCAATGGTGTCCTGCATTATTGATCTTTTAAGGCTGTAATTACTAAATACTGCATATTTCAGTTTTACTATAAAAAACAAAGTTGTCTTTGACAGAAAAACTTTTTTTTATTTTTTTACCTTATATCAACCTCAAGTTGATATAGAGATTTACCGTAAGCGTTAAATAAAAAAAAATAATAATAATTTGACTTATTTTTTAACAGTTTAATGACTGAGACCCTTTATAGTCCCCGGGAGCCCTAAAGGTTAAAAAAAAAACAAATCCATATATTTTGTTCAGGTTTGAAAATGAAAAGTATCAAAATGGCCCCCGCATGCTTAAATTTTTCCGTGTGCGGCCCTCAGTGGAAAAAGTTTGGACACCCCTGATTTAGAACAAAGGCGGATCTAACATGCCATCATTCAAATTGTTGAAAGGCTACCAAAAACAAACCTATGATGTGATAAGGTGTTTTTCTCCTACTTATTTCTTGTTGACTTGTGCAAGCAGCACTGTTGACAAGGTGGTAATACTCCGGGTAAAATAGTTGGAATCTCGCAGGCGTCGAAAACTTGTTAAGATGTTGTCAGGGAATACTAAGCTGCACATAGCTGTTAAATCAGTCCCCCCGCTTGTATCACATGACTGTATATAGCGTGCACACAGCAAGTGGGTGTTAGAGGACGCGAGTGTGACAGTGACCTCTCCCCTAGGTCAGGGGACGGAGCCTGATACATCTCTATCGTCTCTACCTTCCCTGCATTCCTTCACATCACCGCTCTTCCACACATCCTTCAGGCTCCCGGTGAACTAATGACCTGCAAGCTATGGTGCTATGCCATCCATTTGCCAACAGGGAGATTGTTTTTCAGCCCTTGAAATTTTAGCCGGGAAGATCAATGTTGCAGCTGGCCTGAGATTTTCAGCTCAGGGCATGGAGGGCCAGAAGGGGCTGAGGTCAGGGTCTTCTTCCAGGCGTCCCTGCGGTGTGTTTAGGAAAAGATACAATCTCTCGGATCACTTTTTTTGCTGACAGCTGAGGGCGAGAAGCTGAATTTCCAATAATGAAGTGCAGAATGCGTGCTAAATCACACACAAAACTTTTAGTAAGAACAATGCAGAGTCAGTTCAAATAAAACTTTAGTTGCTTAATGAGTAGTATACTGACATTCTGCTGTTCTTCAAAGGTACACTATTAATTGTTTTGGACAAAGTATTTTTAAATAGTCAGTTTTTTGTCTGTTTTACACCTAAGGTCTATCAATCAATCAATCAATGTTTATTTATATAGCCCTAAATCACAAGTGTCTCAAAGGGCTGTACAAGCCACAACGACATCCTCGGTACAGAGCCCACATACGGGCAAGGAAAACTCACCCCAGTGGGACGTCAATGTGAATGACTATGAGAAACCTTGGAGAGGACCGCATATGTGGGTAACCCCCCCCCCCCCCCTCTAGGGGAGACCGAAAGCAATGGATGTCGAGTGGGTCTGACATAATATTGTGAAAGTCCAACACATCAGCGAAAGTCCAGTCTATAGTGGGGCCAGCAGGAACCATCCCGAGTGGAGACGGGTCAGCAGCGTAGAGATGTCCCCATCTGATGGACAGGCTAGCGGTCCACCCTGGGTTGGGAGCAGAGTAGAAAAGAAAAGAAAAGAAACGGCAGATCAACTGGTCTAAAAAGGGAGTCTATTTAAAGGCTAGAGTATACAAATGAGTTTTAAGATGAGACTTAAATGCTTCTACTGAGGTAGCATCTCTAACTTTTACCGGGAGGGCATTCCATAGTACTGGAGCCCGAATAGAAAACGCTTTATAGCCCGCAGACTTTTTTTGGGCTCTGGGAATCACTAATAAGCCGGAGTTCTTTGAACGCAGATTTCTTGCCGGGACATATGGTACAATACAATCGTCAAGATAGGCAGGAGCAATACAATCGTCAAGATAGGCAGGAGCTTGACCGTGTAGTATTTTATACGTAAGTAGTAAAACCTTAAAGTCGCATCTTAGGTGCACAGGAAGCCAATGCAAGTGAGCCAGTATAGGCGTAATATGATCAAACTTTCTTGTTTTTGTCAAAAGTCTAGCAGCCGCATTTTGTACCATCTGTAATCTTTTAATGCTAGACATAGGGAGGCCCGAAAACAAAACGTTACAGTAATCGAGACGAGATGTAACGAACGCATAGATAATGATCTCAGCATCGCTTGTGGACAGAATGGGACGAATTTTAGCGATATTACGGAGATGAAAGAAGGCCGTTTTAGTAACACTCTTAATGTGCGACTCAAACGAGAGAGTTGGGTCGAAGATAATACCCAGATTCTTTACCGAGTCGCCTTGTTTAATTGTTTGGTTGTCAAATGTTAAGGTGGTATTATTAAATAGATGTCGGTGTTGAGCAGGACCGATAATCAGCATTTCCGTTTTCTTAGCGTTGAGTTGCAAAAAGTTAGCGGACATCCATTGTTTAATTTCATTAAGACACGCCTCCAGCTGACTACAATCCGGCGTGTTGGTCAGCTTTAGGGGCATGTTGAGTTGGGTGTCATCAGCATAACAGTGAAAGCTAACACCGTATTTGCGTATGATGTCACCTAGCGGCAGCATGCAAATACTAAAGAGTGCAGGGCCAAGAACCGAACCCTGGGGAACTCCGCACGTTACCTTGACATAATCCGAGGTCACATTGTTATGGGAGACACACTGCATCCTGTCAGTAAGATAAGAGTTAAACCAAGACAAGGCTAAGTCTGTCATCCCAATACGCGTTTTGATACGCTCTAATAAAATATTATGATCAACAGTATCGAAAGCGGCGCTAAGATCAAGAAGCAGCAACATAGATGAAGCATCAGAATCCATCATTAGCAATAGATCAGTGGTTCTCAAACTTTTTTTGTCATCCCCCACTTTGGACAAGGGGGAGTTTTCAAGCCCCACCTGCCCCCATCGCCCCAACAGAACGCTAATGCCAAGCTTAACATTTTCAAATTTATTGAACATCAAGTAACATCAAGTTGTATACATTCAAACTCAATAACATAAAATAACATCAAGTTCAATAATAAATAAAATAACTGTGCAGCTGTGGTATAACTTGCATCAAGTTCAATAATAAATAAAATAACTGTGCAGCTGTGGTATAACTTGCATCAAGTTCAATAAAAAATAAAATAACTTGCATCAAGTTCAATAATAAATCAAATAACTTGCATCAAGTTCAATAATAAATAAAACAAAAGTGTTATAACTTGCATCAAGTTCAATAATACATCAAAAAAAGTGTTATAACTTGCATCAAGTTCAATAATAAATCAAAAAAATGGTTATAACTTGCATCAAGTTCAATAATAAATCAAATAAAAGTGTTATAACTTGCATCAAGTTCAATAATAAATCAAATAAAAGTGTTATAACTTGCATCACGTTCAATAATAAATCAAATAACTAGCATCAAGATCAATAATAAATAAAATAAAAGTGCCACTTTGCAATCTTTGAAAAAAAAAAGGAGGAGCTTTGCATTTTGGCAAGACAGAGCTAGTGAACATGAGTTTTACAGTACTCCAGCATTAGTGGCTGCAATGAGCCTGTTTTGCACTGCACAGCTTTTCAAATCGGGGTTGCAGGCTTGACACTGCCACTGTTAAAACCTCATTGAGTTAGGGGCTGAGCTGCCTTGACGCGAGTGCTTCCCGGTGAATGACACAGTGTGTCCAATGCGCATTTGGCGCAACCCTCTTTATTAGAGCCTGCAGTCCGTTTCTTTACCCTGCCATGGTCTGTGCGCCATCAGAGCAAAAGCCCACACAGTTTTCCCATTTAAGGTTGTGTTCTTTGAGGAAACTGTCTGTTATCTCGAACAGCTCATCAGCAGTGGCTCTATTTTTTATGTATTTGCAAAACAGCAAATCCTCGCACAGTGACTCGCCATTCACAAAGCTTCCGCTTAGCCCCGCCCCCATTAGTTACTGTTGCTATGTCTGTCAAACATTCGCTCCTACCTAGAAATGTAAAGCCTACAGGAAAAATAAGTAATTTACATTTATTTATATAGCGGATTTCACAGACAGAATCACAAAGTGATTTACAGTGTGTACAGAAAATGAAAGCATAGTAAAAAAAAAAATCTAAGATTATAATAAAAAAAATAAAAAAATGTAAAGTGAAATTTCCTCACGTTCCTCGCGCCCCACCTGTCATGTCTCTATTCCCCACCAGTGGGGCGCGCCCCACACTTTCAGAAATGCTGCAATAGATCATTAGTCATTTTTGAAAGGGCTGTCTCCGTAGAGTGATTTGCCCTGAAACCGGACTGAAAAGGTTCACAGAGATTGTTAGACGCTAAGTGTTCATTTAGCTGCTGTGCTACAATTTTTTCGAGGATTTTCGAGATAAACGGAAGTTTATAGTAGTTTACCAGGAGATCAGGATCGAGGTTAGGTCTTTTGAGTAGAGGATGAATAACCGCTTTTTTGAATGCTAGGGGAACAGTGCCAGAGGAAAGTGATACGTTTATAATATTTAACACTGATGGACCTAGTAATACAAAAAGCTCCTTGATAAGTTTCCCAGGAATTGGGTCAAGTAAACATGTTGTTTGTTTTGTCCCATTTATACATTTTGACAATTCCTCCAATGTTATTTCATCAAAGAGAGAGAGGGCGGTATCCATCGTATATACAGTCGTATCTGTGTTAATAGAACCCAGTTGTAGCTGAGATGCATAGTCTTTAATCTCTTGTCTAATGACTTCAATTTTCTTATTAAAGAAATTCATAAAGTCATCTGCTGAGTGGGTGGAGCTACTGGGAAGAGTCCCTTGTTGGGTTAGCGATGCTACTGTACTAAACAGAAATTTAGGATCATTTTTGTTGAGGTGGATGAGATTTGAGTAATATTTAGCTTTAGCTGAGGTAAGCATGCGTTTATAAGTTATTAAACTATCACACCATGCTTGATGGAAAACCTCAAGTTTAGTCGCATGCCATTTGCGTTCCAGCTTTCTACATGATAATTTCTGGGCTTTAGTTTCTTCTGTAAACCATGGGGTACGCCTTTTAGGGGCCCTTTTTAGCTTTAGCGGTGCTACAATATCAATGGTGTCGCGCAGGGCGTCATTAAAGTTGTTAGTGAGGTTATCAATAGAGCCCACATAATTTGGGAATGGTGCCATTACCGAAGGCAGTAGGTCAGTAAGAGTCGTCGTTGTGGCAGCATTAATGTTGCGGCTGCTATAGTAGTTATTATTATTATTATTAGTTTGTTGACAATGAGTCAGAACTTCGAATTTTATAAGGTAATGATCGGACATTACTTTAGTGTACGGGAGTATCGTAACTTTAGAGGTGGTGACACCCCTGACAAGCACTAGATCTATCGTATTACCGTTGCGATGCGTGGGTTCATTTATTATTTGTGTAAGACCACAGCTATCAATTATAGTCTGGAGCGCCACGCATGGAGGGTCCGATGGGGTATTCATATGGATATTAAAGTCCCCCATTATGATTATATTGTCGGCGTGCGTCACTAGATCAGCAACAAACTCTGAGAATTCACTGATGAAGTCCGAATAGGGCCCAGGGGGCGGTAGATAACAGCCAGGTGGAGAGGCAGCGGTGTGACAAACCTCAAAGTGAGCACCTCAAACGAGTTATATTTATTATTTAGGTTAGGTGTAAGATTATAGTTTTCATTGTATATTAATGCGACACCCCCTCCCCTTTTAAGAGGTCGGGCAACATGTGTATTGGTATAGTTAGGAGGATATGCCTCATTTAGCGCAAAAAAATCGTCTGGTTTGAGCCAGGTCTCGGTGAGACCAACGACGTCAAGTTTGTTGTCTCTAATGATTTCATTAACTAATAACGTTTTAGAAGATAATGATCTTATGTTTAAAAAGCCCATATTATAGGTAGTGGGCTGTTTTGAAGATTGTTTGTTGAAATTATCCGAAGTAGCAATATTAATAATGTTGCGTTTATTATGCGTATTGCACTTTAAATAGTTTCGACTATATCTAGGAATTGATACGACGGGGATATTCAGATTGTTTGCTTGATGTTGCGATAAACTGAACGCATCATAGTTAGCTACCTCAGTACAATGTATGTCTGCCTCTGACACGGTCACAAAAGAAAAAACATTATGTGAGTTGTGTTTTATTCTAAGAGAATTGCTATGTGTGCAGGGATTATCCAGCCTGACGCCGGCTAGTTCTAGTTTAAATGGCTTCTTACCCGGAGACTCCACGCTTCTTTGGTTAGCTTTTCTCTTTGTTGTTAGCCCAGCTCGGCATCCCCGCTTCTGCTTCCGCTCGCACCGCTTATGTCGTCTCCATTGGCGGTCACCGCTAGCACTTGACTCCGCTGCTACAAAGGCCGATCGATGTAGCCCACGAAGTATTCCCATGCTAGCGAGGAGGTCCACCGTACATGCATCTTTCAGTCTATAACGACCCGATCCATCCACATCCAGAATTGTCTGTCGGTCGTATGTGATCACAGAGTGTTCACGCTTTGAGCCAGCCATGAAATTGACAGAAATGACGGGTGTTTTTTGCCAAATCGCTCTACACTCCCAAGAGCGTTAGCATAGCCGCAGCATTCCCATGCGCCGCCATTTTGCCATAATGGCAAAATGGCGGCGCATGGGAATGCTGCGGCTATGCTGTACAGTCGCGATCAAAAGTTTACATACACTTGTAAATAACATAATGTCATGGCTGTCTTGAGTTTCCAATAATTTCTACAACTCTTATTTCTTTGTGATAGAGTGATTGCAGCACATACGTGTTGGTCACAAAAAACATTCATGAAGTTTGGTTCTTTTATGAATTTATTATGGGTCTACTGAAAATGTGACCAAATCTGCTGGGTCAAAAGTATACATACAGCAATGTTAATATTTGGTTACATGTCCCTTGGCAAGTTTCACTGCAGTAAGGCGCTTTTGGTAGCCATCCACAAGCTTCTGGCAAGCTTCTGGTGGAATTTGTGACCACACCTCTCAACAAAATTGGTGCAGTTCAGCTAAATTTGTTGGTTTTCTGACATGGACTTGTTTCTTCAGCATTGTCCACATGTTCTCAATTCGGTTTAAGTCAGGGCTTTGGGAAAGCCATTCTAAAACCTTAATTCTAGCCTGATTTAGCCTTTCCTTTACCACTTTTGACTTGTGTTTTGGGTCATTGTCCTGTCGGGACACCCAACTGCGCTCAAGACCCAACCTCCGGGCTGATGATTTAAAGTTGTCCTGAAGAATTTGGAGGTAATCATCACTTTTCATTGTCCCATTTAAAGCACCAGTTCCATTGGCAGCAAAACAGGCCCAGAGCATAACACTACCACCACCATGCTTGACGGTAGGTGTGGTGTTCCTGGAATTAAAGGCCTCACCTTTTCTCCTCTAAACATATTGCTGGGTGTTGTGGCCAAACAGCTCCATTTTTGTTTCATTATTGTTACATACAAGTGTATGTAAACTTTTGATCGTGACTGTAAATTGTACATACCGTTTCCTCCACGGTCACATTTATAACCTGTTTTTTGAGTCTGTCTTCAAGATGTTTGATTCTAGAGGGGTTCCCAGATTGCAAATGAAACCACGCTCCACCCTCTCCAGAAGTATCATAATTTACATTTTGAAACTGTACACTGTTTAAATTATATATTGAAGTTGTCACTGCTATTTTTTTCTAGCCACAATCGAAAATAAACTTCATAAACATTGTATAGATTTACCCGGTCACAACATTAGGTACACTTGCACACTCTCCGATTGATTAAGAGAGTGCAAAACAATTAACCAAAACATGCCAAGATTCGATGAAAATAATACTTAATCCTACATTTTTTGTGTTTCCTCTTACCCTGAGGAGCTCCTCTGGCTGAAAGCTTGACTTAATATCCAGAAAAGTAGATCCACCTCGCAGTGACGTACCGACATAGCCAGACTATGCTCAGTGGCCTAGTGGTTAGAGTGTCCGCCCTGAGATCGGTAGGTCGTGAGTTCCAACCCCGGCCGAGTGATACCAAAGACTAAAAAAATGGGACCCATTACCTACCTGCTTGGCACTCAGCATCAAGGGTTGGAATTGGGGGTTAAATCACCAAAATGATTCCCGAACGCGACCACCGCTGCTGCTCACTGCTCCCCTCACCTCCCAGGGGGTGGAACAAGGAGATGTGACAAATGCAGAGGGTAATTTCACCACACCTAGTGTGTGTGACTATCAGTGGTACTTTAACTTTAACTTTAAGGGATGGGTTTCTCTATGTAAAGCGCTTTGAGTCTCTAGAGAAAAGGGCTATATGAATATAATTCACTTCAAAAGCATCTCAAACTGATTGCAAGCTCACATCAAAATGCACAAACCTTATAATTTGATACTATGGCATTGTCTAACACAGGTATCCTAACATACAACATGTATACGTCAGAAAAGATGAGGCCCCTTTAATAGCGTTTGTTGTTCCAGCTTTATGTTGTTACTCAGTCACTCTCATTAACCAATTTTTGTCGTCCAAGAAAATGCTTTTTGAATTTCAGTTTTTGCTGAAGTGTCCCCTTCAGTTCCACCCCCACTTATGGACACCTTCCCACTTTCACGGTACTTTCTTCCTTTACAAATGTGGACTAAAGCTGTGTGATTTCATGCTTTCAGCTTAGTAATGGCATTATTGAAATGCCATTACCCTGGAAAGGGCACTCCAATGTGTGGAAGCAGGTCAAGTGCTTTTCTAAAAGGTGGAATCTTTGGACTTGCACAATGCAACACAAACAGCCGCGTCGTCCCTTACCCTCCATATTAACAGCCATTAAAGCAGGGTGGTGACATTTCTGGCTGAATAAATGGCAAGCAAAGGGTCATTTCTAGTGCTGTTGAGGAAGCCCACTGAAAGCGTCCATACAATATGTTTTGTTTCATCTCTTCTATCACACTTGTGTAAGTTTGCTGTTGAATTGGGCTGAAAATAGCATAATGGCTGTTCTTTGTTGCTCAGGTGCAGGTTGCTCCGAGGTAGGTTGATAATGGAGCACTCTTTAGAAACAGATGTTCTCCATTTATCACATTCCTGTCTAAGAAAGCTGGGATGTAAAGTGATCAGCTATGCATTCCATACCACTTTACATTAAATTAATGTAAGTAAATAAACATTAGGTATAACTTAAATCTGACATTACCAGTCATCTAAATTACTACCTTTGCAGTTCATAGGTTACTTTCACAGCTCATGTATGTTGAAAAGCATAGCACAAGAGTTAGGAGGAATAAAAAAGTACCAATGATTGTCTCACACACACTAGGTGTGGTGAAATTATCCTCTGCATTTGACCCATCACCCTTGATCACCCCTTGGGATGTGAGGGGAGCAGTGAGCAGCAGCGGTGGCCGCGCCCGGGAATCATTTTGGTGATTTAACCCCCAATTCCAACCCATTGATGCTGAGTGTCAAGCAGGGAGGTAATGGGTCCCATTTTTATAGTCTTAGGTATGACTCAGCCAAATGGGTAATAGCTAGGTATTAAGTACTGGTATTTTTTGGTACCTGTTCCTAATTCCGTTAAAATTCTGGACTAATGATACGGCTGTCTGTATTTTATGACACAAGCACGCTGTCACATTAATTTAGGTGCCGTTGCAAAACATAGAAAAAATGGCGGAACAGCCAATTGTAGTCGACCTTTTACTGCCCCACTTCCGGTTACACGGCACGCGGAATTAAACATAATCATAGATTTACGCGTCATTGGAATTGCGGACAGAATCAGTGTTTGCTAAAACAGAGTCGAAATACGGAAAATTGCGTAAATTAGCATAATGTCACTAAGATGCTGTCACCGAGAGGAAAAGAGGAAATCATGTTTACGGTGACCGAAACACCTCCATGGAGCCTCGCCAAGCAGGGACCAAGCAGCCCTAAAGCCTTCTCGGGCTATATATGTGACTGCCTCCTGGACACGCGGCTACCTCAAACTTCAAAACTAACTATAAATACAGAACCAAATCGTTCCCAAAATTCTACGTGTCAGGTGATATGTTTCTTTTGCAAATTTGATGACTACTTGTTGTTGAAAAGCTGTTTGAAAAACACCATGCTGCTACTGCTAATGCTAGGAAGTTGTGGACGTGACCCCCGATCCTCATTCGTAAATAGATAACTTGACAGTTAGTACTATAGTTGGAGCACCAGTGTTGAAATAAGGACTGATGCATCCTTGTGTGTGCTTTCTTTTACTTGAAAGCATGTAAACTCAAATGTATTGGTACATTGTTATGTTATTGTCCTTTTTTTTTAGTTTACTTCTTTTATTTACTCAGAATGTTAACATGTTGAACTAATCCCTAGTTTATTTGGTTTTTAGTACATATGCTTTAAAAGTGGCAGGTTAAAAACAAGGTAAAAAAATTGTGGTATTAATCGATATTGGAGGATTTTATTTCCCGCCATATGGCCCAGCCCTAGGATCTGATAATCAGCTTGGAATAATCACAAATAAGGAAATAATGATGATGAAAATAACTAGGCTACTAGATAACCATTTTTTCCACAAATTGCACTTACACCAATTTCATATAGTACCGATAAGAGTACCAATGGAAACCGATATTAATAAAGAATATCGACATTGGTATCGGTATCAATAAAATTCTAACGCTATAGTAATAGCATAAAAGCCCTATTTGTTGCCCAACAAAACTCCTTTTCTGCAAGTGTTTTATTAGTTATGGTTCACCTTGAAGACGAATGACTGGCTAGAGGGCAATCAATGGCTAAGCCAATAAGAAATCTAGAAGCTCAGGTTAAGGGGGTAATCCTTGATGGTAAAAGCAGGAAATCTATAAAATAAACAATTCCTTCTCTCAGTGTGTGCATTCAAATAAACACATTTGTGGAAACCGTTTTGTGCCATAGTTCAATTAAAAAAATAACTCGAAGAAAACATTTTTTTCTGGGATTTCTTTGGAGCAGCAGATGCTCAGTGCTACATTTAATTTGTTTTCTCTTCTGAGCACTTAAACTCTTCCTGCTCGAGGAGCATGTGGCATCCTCAAAATGTGATGGCCACAGCAACAGCTTGTTAGCATAACCTGTTTCCCGTCTTATTCTACATGTTTGCCCACTCTGTGCGACAAGCTTGGATGGGGGCCATTATTGCTTTGCAATCTTCAATTTGGTTTTCACATTAGGACAAACTATGCATGGCTTGGCTACAGAGTGATGGACTCATGTGTTTTAAACACCGCAAGTCAGCACAAAAACTATTCTTATTTCTTAAATTTAATGATTCTAAATCACCATTAATGAAATTCAACGATTTGGTGCATTTGCAAACAGCTAAAATTATGTATAAAGCAAATTATAGCCTGCTACCCAAGAATGTACAACAATTCTTCTCAACAAAAGAGGAGACATAACCTTAGAGGAAAATCTAATTTAAAACATGTGTATGCTCGTACAACACTTAAAACCTTTAGCATATTGGAATTAAATTATGGAATGGATTAAGCAAATAAATCAAACAAAGCACCAATATGATTCAATTTAAGAAACTGTTCAAACTACAAGTGTTCACAAAGCACACAGAACAATAATTATGATGAACATCTTGAACCCTTTCTTTAATTGAGACAAATATTATTTATGTTTTTAATATTTGTTTGCTTACTATGGTATATTATTAATTTATTATGTATTTGTTCACTGTTATGTTTCAGAGAACAAGAGAATTGGATACAATTGCTATGGTACGAAAAGGGGTATGATTAAATAGGATTAAATAAGGGGTAGGCTAAAATAAGCTCTGCTTCTTCCTTTTCCTTTTCTTGTATAGTATGCATGTTTGAAATAAAGTGAAACTGAACTGAACTAAATTAGACATGCTATCACAAATATAATCTTACAAAAATGAGTCCACCTTTATTTTCTCAAGGGACAATACTATATAAGTTCTACTTGGATATATTAGTCAGCTCACAGCTTGTATGACAGTATAGCTCTACTGTTCACTCAAAAGGATTGAACACACAGCCGTTAAATCGCCTGATACACAAGTTAGTACCAAAATAATTGTCTTTTGGCTACAGGGAAGCATCATAGTAGCATTTTGGTATGGGGCTGCATGAGTGCTGTCACCATTAGGGAGCTGTGGTTCATTCAGAGAAATATAAATTCCAATATGTATTTTCTAAAACAGAGGAAAACTACCCTGGGCCGCCTGGCGGTTTTCAAACATGAAACGGATCCCCAAAACACCTCTGAGATGGACTGGGCGATTCATCGAAAAATAATTTAAATTGACATTTGTAGCTTTTAACCGACGGAAAACTGCAGTGTCATGTATTCTGATTTTCTTCTCCCTTGTAATTGTCTCTCTAATAATACGCCATTTCGTAAAGATACAGCACTGTTTCTGATTCTATAAACAATGAAGGCTTCCATAAACCTAGCAGACAAAGTATTAACAGCCAAGTAACAACGTCCGATTCAGTCCACTACAGAGTAGAGTCATGGAGGAAAACTGAAACACAGAGCCACAAGTACAACGTGAGCAGCTTGTACCCAAAAGTAAACTCTACTAAAAAGTAGGGTTGTAGTTCAGAGTGGAATAATTGTGGATTAACCAAAATCAAGGTGAATGGTTCAATTAACCTTGATTTAGATTTTTGCCACAAATGCCCCACCTTGTCTCCAAGATGATGAGTGCCTTGCTGGGGAATTTGAAGACAATCGAGTCTCCAGAATTGAAACTGATTGAGAACCTATGGGGCAACTCAAGCTTTGAGTAGCACTAACAACCTGTGCAGCTCTGGTGAATTCAAAGACCAATAGGATTAGGGCAGTGAAAATCCATACTGTACTGCCTTCTAAGCTGTACTCTGAATCCCCCAAGTTATATCCAAGTGGAATTTTCTTAATATAGTTCTAGGACAGGGGTCGGCAACCCAAAATGTTGAAAGAGCCATATTGGAGCAAAAATACAAAAACAAATCTGTCTGGAGCCGCAACAAATTAAAAGCCATATTACATAGAGATAGTGTGTCATGAGATATACATTGAATTGAGATGACTTAAAGGAAACTAAATGAGCTCAAATATAGCTACAGATGAGGCATAATGTTGCAATATGTACATATAGCTAGCCTAAATAGCATGTTAGCATCGATTAGCTTGCAGTCATGCAGTGACCAAATATGTCTGATTAGCACTCCACACAAGTCAATAACATCAACAAAACTCACCTTTGTGCATATTCACGCACAACGTTAAAAGTTTGGTGGACAAAATGAGACAGAAAAAGAAGTGGCATAAAACACGTCCTAGAAAGTCGGAGAAAATTATACATGGAAACAAACTAAGGTGAGTTCAAGGACTGCCAAAATTAGTAGGACAAAACGGCGCTCGCCAAATACTCGAATCAGTGAAGCATGTTTAATACAAACAGTGTGCATTATAACAATTAGGGAGGTTTGTGTCATGTTTGTCCTCCTACAGAAACCATATTAAAACAAATATTTTTTTTTTTCCCCCTCATCTTTTTCCATTTTTCATACATTTTTGAAAAAGCTTCAGAGAGCCACTAGGGCGGGGCTAAAGAGCCGCATGCTGCTTTAGAGTCGCGGGTTGCCGACCCCTGTTCTAGGAGAAGATGATATAAAATGGTTGCTGAAATGTGAGATACTGGCACTGTAGTGCTTCTTTTGTAAGTACTATTTTATTAAAATTGTGACACTACGACCCAAGAATTATACCCTTGCCATTTGACATTAAAGTGAAGATCATGTTTTATTGATGCCCCACTTTGAAATTACCTGTCATTAAATTAATTTTACAACCCTAGGCTCATTAAGGTAGTGACAGTTTGACCCATCTGTCATTTCCTATGGTAGAAATAGTTTGGAGAGCCAAACGAATCGAAAGTTGACCAGGGTTTGCCAGTTTTACCAACAAGAGAGTTGGCTAAATGTTTTTCTGCACTACTTTCAGCCTACTTTCAGAGAAGCGCACTTCCAAGGTACAAAGCCTTTGCTCTTACAGATCTAATTAGCACCTGCTAACTCAAGCTGAAACTCTTTGAGCAGAGTCAGACTCTTTGCATGTTATTACTCTCTAATCCTCATTGCACCTCATTCTCTGTGACCATGGAACATGACAAGTTCAAATGTCCATCTAAATTTGTTTTTCATTAGTATATTACATATTTAAAGAACCTAAGATGATATTGAACTTTGACCATTACCTCCTACTTCAGATTATGTAGGTACAATGACATCTTTATGGGAATAAACAAATCCAAGCACAGACTCTAAAATTGGCCACTATTGAAAAAAGAAACCTAACAGTATAATATTGGTAAGAAGAAAAAAGTGCAAAGAAAAAAGTGGACAAAGTGAAGCTGGTTAGTAGATAATTGCATCTACTGTTGCTAAATGAGGTTTGAAACATAAGATAATGTTTCACATTGATGTAGGCAAATTAGAGATATGTAATTAATTGATGGTCAGGAAAGCCAGTCAATTTACTTCGATCCGCTTTACTAAGTTTAACATTGAATTGTGACAAATATAAACATTTATCTGTTAAATATGTTCCTTTAAACCACTATTGTTTACATAAGCTAACACCGTGAATGATGGGTCTTTTTTTTATTTATGTTCTACTTTCTGAAGCGGAGGAAAAAGCAAAACATTTCACATTCAAAACGTTTTGATCAGATAAGTGTTTTTGATGTTTTTGATGTGTTAACGCCAACACGTTATCCATCCATCCCTTTTGCGGTTGCGGGGGGTGCTGGAGCCTATCTCAGCTGCATTCGGGCGGAAGGCGGGGTACACCTTGGACAAGTCGCCACCTCATCACAGGGCCAACACAGATAGACAGACAACATTCACACTCACATTCACACACTAGGGCCAATTTAGTGTTGCCAATCAACCTATCCCCAGGTGCATGTCTTTGGAGGTGGGAGGAAGCCGGAGTACCCGGAGGGAAACCATTAGCATTAAAACATATTACATCTGTTCAAGTCTGTCAAAAACAAATTACTTTATAAATCCACTTTTTTGTGTTTATATATCAATCTTTATAATACTGTAAATATTTTTAATGAAAACACATCAAGTTGAGTGTTTTTTCTCAGCATTTTTAGGTGAGATTAAAAAATAGATTAATTTGATTTAGATTAGATGTATTAATCACATTTTATTTTCGGGGGCGGAGTGGCTCAGTTGCTAGAGCGGCCGTACCAGCAACTTGAGGGTTCCAGGTTCAATTATAGCTTCCGCCATCCTTGTCACTGCCACTGTGTCAATGGGCAAAACATTTTACCCTTTTTTAGTGCCTCCTACACTGGTTTAAATGTACATAATGGGGTTCACTATGTAAAGCACTTTAAAGGTGCTGTTTGCAACTTCCTCACAGTTACATCTTTCAAAGCAACAATTATAACAAGAACACCACCGGCTAGCTAACAGACTGCATTTGTTTAACAATTGTCTATAGTTTCCACTAGTGTTGTCCCGATACCAATATTTTGGTACTGGTACCAAAATGTATTTCGAAACTTGTTGGTACTTTTCGGTACTTTGATAAATAAAGGGGACCACATAAAATATTGCATTATTGGCTTTTTTTTTTTAAACAATCTTCCGATACATTAAGCATATGTTTCTTATTGCAAGTTTGTCCTTAAATAAAATAGAGAACATACAAGACAACTTTATATATATAAATGGATATGTGTATGTATATATGTACATATATATATATATATATATATATATATATATATATATATATATATATATATATATATATATATATATATATATATATATATATATATATATATATATATATGTGTGTATATATATGTACATATATACATACACATATCCATTTATATATATAAAGTTGTCTTGTATGTTCACTATTTTATTTAAGGACAAACTTGCAATAAGAAACATATGCTTAATATATATTCATTAGTGTTGTAACAATACCAATATGTTGGTACCGGTACTACAATTATTTCGATACTTTTCTAAATAAAGGAGACCACAAACAAATTGATTTATTGGCTTTATTTTAACAAACAATCTTAGGGTACATTAAAAATATGTTTCTTATTGCAGTTAAGTCCTTAAATAAAATAGTGAACGTACTAGACAACTTGTCCTTTAGTAGTAAGTAAGCAAACAAAGGCTCCTAATTTAGTCTGCTGACATATGCAGTACCATATTGTGTCATTTTCCAATCTATTATTTTGTCAACATTATTAAGGACAAGTGGTAGAAAATGAATTATTAATCTACTTGTTCATTTACTGTTAATATCTGCTTACTTTCTGCTTTAACATGTTCTATCTACACTTCTGTCAACATGTAATAATCACTTATTCTTCTGTTGTTTGATACTTTACATTAGTTTTGGATGATACCACAAATTTGGTTATCAATCCGATACCAAGTAGTTACAGGATCATACAATGGTCATATTCAAAGTCCTCATGTGTCCAGGGACATATTTCCTGAATTATAAATATAATATACATTTAAAAAAAACAAAGAAGGTTTTGTGATGCTAAAATGTTTTCAATGTAATCATAGTAATCACACCGGTGAGCTGCGGTGTGTAGTGAAACATGTTTAGCTATTCCTCGTCCTGCAGGGATGATACTTGTAAGAAACTCACTTTATTTGTCACCATTGAGGTGAGGATAAGTGATTTAGAAGTAGCTAAAACACTGCAGACTGCGGCTGGACGCTCGCTGCTAGCTAGCTAGCCATGTCTTAAAGCACCTCTCCCTGAGGGCATTTCAGTGTTATAACTTCACCTTTATCTTTAGTTTTTAAGCCAAAATGCATCCGTTCTCCCGTTTCTCTCTACACACTGTGTCTGCTTGTAAGTACTCTGTGATTGTGCGCTACCATACATGCTCGTCTGCTCGTAAACCAGCAATGACACGAAGTAACGACGATGTGCATGTGTTACGTACGTAGGTAATTAAGTAAGAGAAGTCATGAGAGGGCGGTATATACGGTGTAACATACATTGAAAAGTTGGCGCCCTCGAGACATCCGTGTAAATGTTGCAAACGGCATCTTAAAGTCTCGAGAGAAAAAAGCGCTATATACATATAATTCACTTCACTGTTTTTGTATCGCTTGACAACACTACAATTCATTATGTTTTTTGACACCTAGCCTTTGTTTTTTCCCCAACTTTTAACAATTTACATGCTTAACAATGCATGTGATCAAGTACTATGATTTTGACAGAGACTCTAGAGTCCTTTCTTGTGTTTCAAGATCGATTTCTTGTTTTTTTCTCTTATTTGATATGTGCAAAGTGAATGTGGAAAGGGTAGGTATAATAAGCTTTTAGCTTCAGCCTATACCTTTTTGGTCAGGAAATGTAAACTTATGCACTTGAAGTGTACTGTTTACATGAATTGACGACCAAATAAAAACAATTGAATTGAATTGAATTGAACAATGCTTCTAGTTATCACACTCTGCATCGTTGTTGGTTGAACAGGTTTTTTTGCCCGTTAAAGTTTTCACAATCACCTTGTGTGCGAGGAAACCAATCTACTTGTCACGGCTTATATTTCCACAGTTAAAATCCAATTGTTAAAATGCTTGCCAGATGCTAGCAGCCTTTCAACAGACAAACTCAAATGAAGTTAAATGGCCTTATAGGCTGATGTGTCCAGGGGTTAAGCAGGGGTTGTCCCGATCGACCTTTGACACCCAGGTCATTCATAAGGTTCTGCTCCAGGCACGGCTTCATTGATAAGGGTCATCATTAGGGTCAGTCGTTCTCCTCTTTAGTTGTACCCAACTAACGTGTCAGCAGCTGAATCAGTGCCTGCTGTTCATTAGAACATTAATTGTGCTCATTGATTGGCATGTAGCTCAAGCAAGTGTCCTATGGGTTGTTTTTGCCACAGTAATTGTCACTTAGTGACATAGTGGGCCACATCTGAGAACTTGAGAAAGGCACATTGTTAACCAGTTGGCTAAAATACGAGGGCAGACTTGGCTATTTTGGTAATTTCACCCTTCAAATTTGGATTTGACACGTGTGCCTCAATGCCAATGCCAGAGCAATCATCAGTAAGTGGAGCTCAGGTTTCACAGTAACATTTTTTGCAACCTATAATTCCTGAAGAAGGCTGAAAATGTTTCAAATTGGTGACTAAAACCCAAGTAAAAGCTCTATTATGGAATGCCCTTTTGTCACACCAGGGCATTTAGGAACAGTTTCTTCCATGTCCACAAAATGCAACTCACTCTAGGAATTTATTTTCATACGCTTGGCTTTTTTGTGACAGCATTTTAGAGCTTCTTATAGTTCCGAAGTTGTTTTTCTCCTCGGTGTGAAATGTCTCAATGCACAAATTATTGATCCTCCAGGCTAAATGTAGGGCTCGAAAGAGCACCTGATTTCGCAATGCATTGTGGGTTTCAAGTAGCCACTTTTGCTGGACATAGGTTTTGTTTACACAGCCGTACTGTACTCGCAGTGTGAGAGAACAACAAACTGCAATGGAATGGATCCTACGAAATTTAAAATAAAAACTAAAGACTGTACCGAGACAAACTGTACACTGTCACAAAGGCTCGCTACCTCGAAAAAATAAGATCAATTGTGTGGTGTGGGACCCTTTTTAATTTTTTATTAAAAGAAAAATGATACAATTAATTAATTTTTCAAACTGAGACTCACTGACTTTGGCTCATTTTCTGTGAAGAACATATATCAGAATACATATTTAATGACCACACACAATAAACCTACCCTACACATTTCTATGACATATAAGATGTCCGGGTTCACTGGACCCGGGGCTAAAAGAAGTGTGGAAATTGATGTTCTGTGTACCACACACACACACACACACACACACACACACACACACACACACACACACACACACACACACACACACACACACACACACACACACACACACACACACACACACACACACACACACAGCCAGCCTAGACAGGAGGAGGACAGAGTGTAGTTACACCATACTTGCCAACCCTCCCGTTTTTAGCGGGCGAATTCCGATATTCAGCGCCTCTCCCGACAACCTCCCGGCAGAGATTTTCTCCCGACAAACTCCCGGTATTCAGCCGGAGCTGGAGGCCACGCCCCTCCAGCTCAATGCGGACCTTGGCGGACCTTGGCGGACATGGCGACACCGTCGACGAGCAAGATGAAGAAATACGCTTGCAAGTTCCAAAACGAATGGAAAGAAGAATTTCAGTTCATCCAGGACAGTTCGAAGGGGAAGGTGTATGTTGCCTGTAAATTTTGTAAAACAGACTTCTCCATTGAACACGGTGGCCAAAATGATATACTCATCATGAATGGAGAAGTTAAACAGGGACAATGCTGCCATCTAGTGGATAGCCACCAGAACACAGAAATTCAAGTATTTATTTTATTTATTATGTATAATAAAATATATATGTATATATATATATATAGATAGCTAGAATTCACTGAAAGTCAAGTATTTCATATATATATATATATATATATATATATATATATATATATATATATATATATATATATATATATATATATATATATATATATATATATATATATATATAGCTGTAAATAACCACGCCCCCCGCCCCCAAAAACACCCCCCACCCCCGACCAAGCCCCCCCCCCCCCCCCCCCACCTCCCGATATTGGAGGTCTCAAGGTTGGCAAGTATGAGGTACACAGAATATCAGAGGGTCAAATGTGCGAGAAAATGAGAGCAGACAGTGTTGACAAACAATGTTGCAACCTTGTGTGGGAACCGCAGGTGCAGAAACACAAAAGAAGAATCCCTGTGGGATGCAGAAGCTGGCAGAGAAATTTTCCGTGCAACTTTCATATTGTTGTTACTCAGCCAGCGTTTGTGGGTCTGATGGACCCGTTGCATTTTGTGGTTTTTAGTGCCTCACAATCAAACACTTGTATGTTAAAATACTGAACAGATGTTTATTGGGATAAGGTAAACATCTTCAAAAATAAAAATCTCACCAAATCTTTTTTTTTTAAGCGATCATGACTACAATTGTGGCAGTTAATGATGTCGAACGTTTGCACCATGTTTTGAAATTGTTAAAGAAAAAAACAAAACAGAACTCAAGCACAGAGTCTTGTAAATAAGCGATTCAGAGTCCAGCAAGAACCACAATTCAATGTGTTTCCATGTCACACTTTTAAGCCCTATAAGTCCACTTCCCTTTTGGGTAGACCCTGTGGTCATGAACATAAAATAGAGTAAATTGATCATCAGCAAATCATTTTGGCTTTGGGAAGCGAGATAATTTTGTTGGAGTGACACACCCTACCTTTATCGTAACAATTATTTCTCATAGAAATCAATTTTCCGCTCCAAAGGTCCGGATTGTTGCTAATTTGAGTTTCTACCAGAACGAATCTAAAGCATGATTGAGCTTCTCCATGTAAAACTACTAAACATTTGACTAAATACTGTTTTACAAGACTATATATAGTAGTGGGAGAAGCATGCCTACCGGAGATGCCTTGTGCATCTCATTCTTCACTGGGTCTGGTTTTGCCTCTAACTTCTGCAGCTTATTAAAATGCACAATTAGCATGTAATTTAGTCACCCATGCACCCGAGCTTTTAAACGAAACTTCACAAAAGGCTGTTCTCTTTCGGAACTGGGACAATCCCCCACACCCCCACCCATTTGAAAATCTAATTAAACTAAACTAGTTTTTATCTGTTCTAAATGACTTCAGAGAACCCATTCATTATGCCTGCCCTCCAGTCCTGTCACAAATATATTCCAATATTGCATTTATTTGATAAATAGGTTACACAATGTTGTTCTTTTTGGTTGTTGTTGTTGTCCTGCTGTGTTTGCTGTTGAATATGCTTCAGCCTACATATGCATGGGAGCTGGAAACTCATGCCGGCTGTATTCAGTCCTTTAATATAGCTCAATGTGGAGCTACCAATCCAATAACCTATTTATTTTGTAACCACCACATATGATGAAAATGTTACCAAGTGATCAATGGCAGTTTCTTCCATTTTTTCCCATGCCACCGCTCCGTAACCATAGCAACGGTATGAGGATAAATGTAGTATTTAGTGAAACGGCACAAGAATTACCTTTTTTTTTATTTGATCATGGGCTTTGCTCTATTGCTCAATTTCCGCTGTGCCAAGCCTTAGCAGTTATGATCTGAGAGATAGCTGAAAGAGAAATGAATTGCCTGCCTCATACCCGTTTGGGGCATTACCATTTAGACTGTAAATAGGAGGCCCGGCTTATCTTTTGCTCCTTTAAGAAGGATAAGTACATGTACTTGATTGCAGATGATCAAAAACCCACAGTGAAGTTTTAGGACCTGTTTGTCTGTTATAATTATGTAAAAACTACATAGTGGTGTCAGACCTTTTTTCCTCCACTTTTGCTTACAATTAAGTGTTGTTTTTGTTGTCTTTGAATAATGCATGCATGTTGAAAACACATTTGGGCATGTCTGTGTATCTATGGTCTTCCCTCTTCTGAGGGCAATTCCAGCTATTGTCATTTTTCTGCAGAAACTGATGTAATAAATTATGGCCATATTTTCCTTAGAACGGTAACTAACAGTAGCTGTGTTTCTCAGGGAGGGTGCATACATTTACTAACAAACTCAAAACAACAACTAGTTGAATTGTCCTCATTTGCAACTGCCCTGCCGATACGGGCACACAATCATTAGTCCTGTGGTGCACTCACAGTTTGAAATCACAAAACTCCTTAACTTTAACAGGAGCTACAATGATTAGGAATAAAAAATTAAGTCCACTTCACTTGGCGTACAGTAAAAGGGAGGATATACTTCCTGACTGTTTCAAACCACACACTGCTTGTCCATTGCTTTCTTTGGAGTAATGTTGAGCAAACAAAACTCGAAAAACCAATCAATCAATCAACGTTTATGTATCTAGCCCTTAAACACAAATGCCTCAAAGGGCTGCACAAACCACCACGACATCCTGATCCCGTATCAGGGCATGAAAAATCTCAACCCAATGGGCACACTGAGAAACCTTGGAAGGAACCGCAGATTTCCGTTTTCTTAGCGTTAAGATGTTCATTTAGACACGCCTCCGGATGACTACAATCTGGCGTGTTGGTCAGCTTTAGGGGCATGTAAAGTTGGGTGTCATCAGCATAACAGTGAAGCTAACACCTTATTTGCGTACGATGTAGATGCTGAAGAGTGCAGGGCCAAGAACCGAACCCGAGGCACTCTGCACGTTACCTTACCATACTCCGAAGTCACGTTGTTTTGGGAAACACACTGCATCCTGTCAGTAAGATAGGAGTTAAACCAAGAAAAGGCTAAGTCTGACATACCAATACGTGTTTTGATACGTTCTAATAGAATCTTATGATGGACGGTATCCAAAGCAGCGCTGAGATCAAGTAGCAGCAACATGGATCATTAGTCACTTTTGTGAGGGCTGTCTCAGTAGAGTGATTTACCCTAACACTGTACTGAAAGGTTTCACAGAGATTATTAGACGCTAAGTGTTCATTTAGCTGCTGTATGTTGTACATAGGCTATAGAACACGTAAAACACACATAAAAAAGCGCAGTAGCTAACAGCCACACTGTGTTGACTGAATAAGTACCAGAGATCGATCAGCCCGCCCACAATGGTTGAACAGCTGGTCACAAAATGACTGCGCTGTGAGGGACACAATGGGTGGATGAAACATTGGTACACTGAGACAATTAAAGTTTGTACCTCTAATTTTTTTTGTATTCTGTCCCTGATTCGTAAATCAAAAAGTTAATATTTCTACAACGAGGGGTTCGTAACTCGAGGTTCCACTGTATTTGAGTTGCTGATGTCACATGGCGGATAAAAGCTATTGTTTTTTTCTGTGATTCAGATTTTACCTCAGCACACTCTGGTGATACCTGTCTAATTAGAGTGATGGTACCTGGCGCCGCATAATAGCGACTCAGGAATAAAAAATAAAAAAAGTGTTCTATTCAAGTGTTCACAGTCAGGCCGTCCCTTCACGGCTACCTCACTGCCCCCCACACGTTTGATTGATTCGCAAAGTTGATTGTATAGGCGTAGAGTGGACCTGGCTAGCTTTCCAGGCTGTCACAGTTCTAAACGGAGCGTACTGTAATCCCTGGCTGCGAGCCCAGTATGTTGCTTTCACTTGCATTCATTTTGGAGAGCTCCTTCATCTGGCCGTCAGACAAAAAGCTTCAAAGGAAGATAATCAGTCGTGGCAAATTAACTTGTGAATTAACTTGTCACTTTAACTTTTTGTTGACATAGTAGTAACCTTAAAAAGGGTCATTTATGCTACTTTTTACCTATTTTAACACAGTCCAAAAAGTATCAGACAACATATCACACAAGACTTCATACAGTGGAACCTCAATTTACGAGTAATTTAAGGTAAGAGCTGCCTCCCGGCTTTTTGTTATGCTTTAAGTTGCGAGCATAATTTGAGCTACGAGCCCACTCCACCACCGGTAGAAGTAGTAATTGTCACAAGGTTATGCTGTTTGAGTAATAAAAAGGTTATATACTGTTACATTATTGTTCCTGTTTCATCCACACAAGACACAAATATACACTATATTGCCAAATATTTGGCCACCTGCCTTGACTCATATGAACTTGATGCCATCCAATTCCTAACCCATAGGGTTCAATATGATGTCGGTCCGCCTTTTGCAGCTATTACAGCTTCAACTCTTCTGGGAAGGCTGTCCACAAGGTTGCGGAGTGTGTTTATAGGAATGTTTCACCATTCTTCCAAAAGCACATTGGTGAGGTCACACACTGATGTTGGTCGAGAAGGCCTGGCTATCAGTCTCCATTCTAATTCATCCCAAAGGTGTTCTATCGGGTTCAGGTCAGGACTCTGTGCAGACCAGTCAAGTTCATCCACACCATAATCTGTCATCCATGTCTTTATGGACATTGCTTTGTGCACTGGTGCACAAAGCAATCGCGGATACAAGCGGCCGAAATGAGTTTCCTCAGAAGGGTGGCTGGCATCTCCCTTAGAGATAGGGTGAGAAGTGCAGTCACCCGAGAGAGACTCGGAGTAGAGCCGCTGCTCCTTCGCTTGGAAAGGAGCCAGCTTAGGTGGTTCGGGCATCTCGTGCGGATGCCTCACGAGCGTCTCCCTAGGGAGGTCCTTGTTGCACGTCCCACTGGGAGGAGGCCCCGCGGCAGGCCAAGGACCAGATGGGGGGATTACATCTCCTCTCTGGCCTGGGAACGCTTCGGGATTCCCCAGGAGGAAGTCGTAAATGTTGGTCTGGAGAGGGAAGTCTGGGGGTCTTTGCTGGAGCTGCTGTCCCCGCGACCCGATTCCGGATAAGCGGTTGAAGATGAATGGATGGACTGGTGCACAGTCATGTTGGAAGAGGAAGGGGCCCGCTCCAAACTGTTCCCACAAGGTTGGGAGCATGGAATTGTCCAAAATGTTTTGGTATGCTGGAGCATTCAAAGTTCCTTTCACTGGAACTAAGGGGCCAAGCCCAACTCCTGAACGTGTCTCCCCTGCTCCAGAATCCAGTGGCGACGTGCTTTACACCACTGCATCTGACGCTTTGCATTGGACTTGGTAATGTATGGCTTAGATGCAGCTGTTCGGCCATGGAAACCTATTCCATGAAGCTCTCTGCGTACTGTACGTGGGCTAATTGTAAGGTCACATGACGTTTGGAGCTCTGTAGCAACTGACTGTGCAGAAAGTCGGTGACCCCTTTGCACCATGCGCTTCAGCATCCGCTGACCCCTCTCTGTCAGTTTACATGGCCTACCACTTCGTGGCTGAGTTGCTGTTGTTCCCAAACTCTTCCATTTTCTTATAATAAAGCCGACAGTTGACTTTGGAATATTTAGGAGCGAGGGCATTTCATGACTTGATTTGTTGCACAGGTGGCATCCTATGACAGTTCCACACTGGAAATCACTGAGCTCCTGAGAGTGGCCCATTCTTTCACAGATGTTTGTAGAAATAGTTTCCATGACTAAGTGCTTGATTTGACACACCTGTGGCCAGGCCAAGTGATTAGGACACCTGATTCTGATCATTTGGATGGGTGGCCAAATACTTTTGGCAATATAGTGTATATGTTTTGATTTGACAGTTGACGTGTGCATATGAGCGCCGCTCAGGGATTGACACAACCCTGCCCTCAAACCACCGGAACTTAAAAAGTTGGTGCCAATGAAAAGAAGCGGATGACAGAATCAGAGAGAGAAACCATTAAAAATATTGTAAGTCCTACCAATTATCAGCCGACCCGGCGATTCAGCCCCACCGCAGCATTGCCAGTCAGCATCACACAAACTGCTGCCAGATTCTTTGGCATGCAACCACAAACATCCAAACAACAAACATTTATTCATGAAAATATTGTGAGGCTGCAGACACTGTGTTTTCTGTGTATCTTCTGTCTCGTCCTGACTCAACAAACAAGATCAGGGGTCGCCAACCCGTCGATGGCGATCGACCAGTCAATCTTTGGGACCTTACTGGTCGATCGCGAAAACATTAGAAAAAAACATAATGTATTAATATGACATCAGTGACACCCCCACCTGGAGAGTGAATTAAAAAAAACGCATACAGCCTCGCACGCCTGGCCTCTCTCTCTTCAGCCTCAAATCCTCTGCTCTCGACACCGCAGCCACACCCCCACAAGTGTGGCGGCACACTTCACCCGCTCTTCTCGCAAACGCGCATTTTATTGTGTCCTCATAAATCATTGAGCTGCAACAATGCATCAAGGCTGACTGTTGCAACGCATCAGACAATTTCTAACATCTGCCTGCATGCGAGTACTTTCACTTTATGGACGGATCATGAGAAAGGCGCCCACACTTTCTGGCCAGCAATCAACCGGCTTCCTCTCTCCTGGAAGTTCTGCAACGTCTTCCACAAACTGTAAGGTTCCGTAAAGGCGAGCGGCCCGTTGGAATGCGCGGCCGTCGGGCTGAGGCCTGTCCGTCAGTCACGTAGCCAACCGTCATTATCATCATTGCTCGACTGCAACAGGAAGTTAACAAGCCAAATACTATCGTCCGTGAATATTGCTCTCAAATATGGAGTTTGTGTTGCTGTATATACAAAAGTAAACATTGACATATATATGTATATGTTTATATATATACAGTATATATGTATATATACTGTATATTAGTTGATGCATTGGTAGATCTTGCTTTGGTTTTTGGCTGAGACCAGGGATCTTTGGCTCGAAAAGGTTGTTGACCACCAATTAGATGGTCAAACATTACCTTTGGCACACAGACATAAATATACATCCGTGTGCAACTTAAACAGTGATTTCCTAGTTCCTACTGTTACATGACAGAGAAGCAGCCTGTAGGTGACCCCTACAGAGGTCTGCTCCCTAAGGTAAATGCTGAAAAATATTATTATATGGATTAATTAAACTACTGTAGTTGTTTGTAGTACATGCTTTTGTCAGGTTTTTCAAACTATATATGTAATCAAAAAGTTAGTTGTATTTATTTTAAAGGCATGTTACATGTTAAATGGTGGTGTTTTGGGAGGGCCAAGAATGGATTGAATTGGTTTAAATTAATTTCAACGGGTGGGGCTAATACGTGTGTTTTCAGTTTGTCGTGGAGTAAGCCGAGCTACAACTAGTTGGCATATTACCATTGTTTGTGGAAATGTGACGTATCAGGACAATTCAGAAAGAGAGAGTCTTAAAGGCCTACTGAAATGATTTTTTTTTATTTAAACGAGGATAGCAGGTCCATTATATGTGTCATACGTAATCACTTCGCGATATTGCCATATTTTTGCTGAAAGGATTTAGTAGAGAGCATCGACGATAAAGTTACTATATCCTCTTGAAAATGAGTGTCGAGAACGCGAAATGGACATTCACAGTGACTTTTATCTCCACGACAATACATCGGCGAAGCACTTTAGGGCTTAACTGCAGATAGAAACAAAATAAATAAACCCCTGACTGGAAGGATAGACAGAAAATCAACAAAACTATTAAACCATGGACCTGTAACTACACGGTTAATGCTTTCCAGCCTGGCGAAGCTTAACAATGCTGTTGCTAACGACGCCATTGAAGCTAACTTAGCAACGGGACCTCACAGAGCTATGCTAAAAACATTAGCTATCCACCTACGCCAGCCAGCCCTCATCTGCTCATCAACACCCGTGCTCACCTGCGTTCCAGCGATCGACGGAGCGACGAAGGACTTCACCCGATCATCCGTGCGGTCGGCGGCTAGCGTCGGATAGCGCGTCTGCTATCCAAGTCAAAGTCCTCCTGGTTGTGTTGCTGCAGCCAGCCGCTAATACACCGATCCCACCTACAACTTTCTTCTTTGCAGTCTTCATTGTTCATTAAACAAATTGCAAAAGATTCACCAACACAGATGTCCAGAGTACTGTGGAATTTTGCGATGAAAACCAAGCTTTTTGTATTGGATACAATGTGTCCGAATACTTCCGTTTCAACGATTGACATCACGCGCATACGTCATCATACATAGACGTTTTCAACCGGAAGTTTAGCGGGAAATTTAAAATTGCACTTTATAAGTTAACCCGGCCGTATTGGCATGTGTTGCAATGTTACGATTTCATCATTGATATATAAACTATCAGACTGCGTGGTCGGTAGTAGTGGGTTTCAGTAGGCCTTTAAGTATTGATCTATCAAAGTTTACACACAATATATTGCCTCAGTGTGTTCAGGCATTGCAACATCACTTGGGGTAGTATTTTTATTAGCAATTTAAAAATAAGGATCTGATTAAAATTGCAGTGTTGCTATTGAGTAAACCTATACTAGGTTACACCAGGTCATCATGTTTGAGGTGTGGTTAGCTTTAACATGCAACATAGTCTTGTGTTTATAATGTAATATGTTGGTAATGGATTCCATCCATGCTGTCTGAATATACGGTGGGAGAAGTCAATCACCTTTGGAAAGTCATCACAGTAACAATGGATGTTGCTCACTATTCTTTTAACATCCATCAGTCCACCCACACCTCTTCGATGACATATATGCTGACCTGAGAAATCTTAAATCAGAATGTATAGCAAATATTCTCAGAGGTGACAGTTCACTGTATTGTTAAGTCCACATATCATCTTGGGAAGGTCAGGGTCTTCCAACTGAGTCCCATTAACTGATATGCGCCTCAGCGTGCAATGTGCTCTGATAGGAAGTTATACTAAAAGTGAAGTGATATATTATATTGGGACTGGACTATTTGCCACGACAGGGGGGAGCCAGAACACTCGCGTGGAGGTGTAGCAGTTTGACGAAAGAAAGACAACCAAGGTTTTCAAACATTCTAAAACTTCAGTTATAAATAATTCGATTTTTGGACTTTTAGTTCACACAGTGACTGAGTATACAGTGTCTGAGGTAAGCAGAAAGCCAACAGTATTCTCCAGAAAATCTTATTTTGGGCTAAAGCTGTATTATGTTCTCAGAGGAGAGGCTCACTGTGCCACACTTTAAAAACCCTCGGTCTACAACATGTGTGTGTCACTGTCTGTGCATGTGCAAACACACTCAGTGCTGCACTTGGAGCTTCAAACTCAACATAAATGTTACTTAGGTCAGAGGATATTGCGTTAATGAATATGAGACGAAAGGAAAATTGGTTATTTTTATTAACACACAAAATCAGTGCAGTGCAACCTCGATTTACAGTCTGAATTGGTTCTTGAACAGGGTTTGTTCATAGAAAAGTTCATATGTCAAAGGGGAACTGCAATTTATTTTTTGTTGGGGGGTCGTTTACAATCATTATGAAAGACATGACGACATTTTTTTTATTTTTACGCATTGTACCTCGTAAATAAAAGTCTGCTTACTGAAAAGCCAGTGGGAGGTCCTCTATTCCGCCAGTAAACTCCCCCCAAAAAACATCCAAAAAGCGCCAACAATACTCCATTTACATTTTGTGACTTGAATATTAACCAGGTATTAGTGATATTGTTTTTATAAGCGCTAACGCAGATGAACTATTTATAGCGACGCCGTGATCATGAGCTTGCGTGCCAATGTTGTCATGATTCACTGATCAGCTGCTTCCCTGCTCGTCAAACTTTATTGTACAAAACCCAACACCAGTGAAGTTGGCACGTGGTGCAAATCGTAAATAAAAACAGAATACAATGATTTGCAAATCCTTTCCAACTTATATTCAGTTGAATAAACTGCAAAGACAAAATATTTAATGTTCGAACTGAGAAACTTTTTTTTTTTTTTTGCAAATAATCATTAACTTTCAATTTAATGGCAGCAACACATTGCAAAAAAGTTGGCACAGGGGCATTTTTACAACTGTGTTACATGGCCTTTCCTTTTAACAACACTCAGTAAACGTTTGGAGACTGAGGAGACCAATTTTTGAAGCTTTTCAGGTGGAATTCTTTCCCATTCTTGCTTGATGTACAGCTTAAGTTGTTCAACAGTCCGGGGTCTCCGTTGTCGCATTTTACGCTTCATATTCCACCACACATTTTCAATGGGAGGCAGGTCTGGACGACAGGCAGGCCAGTCTAGTACCCGCACTCTTTTACTACGAAGCCACCCTGTTGTAACCCGTGCAGAAATGTGGCTTGGCATTGTCTTGCTGAAATAAGCAGGGGCGTCCATGAAAAAGACGTTGCTTGGATAGCAACATATGTTGCTCCAAAACCTGTATGTACCTTTCAGCATTAATGGTGTCTTCACAGATGTGTAAGTTACCCATGCCTTGGTCACTAATACACCCCCATACCATCACAGATGCTGGCTTTTGAACTTTGCACCTATAACAGTCCGGATGTTTCTTTTCCTCTTTGGTCCGGAGGAAACGACGGCCACAGTTTCCAAAAACAATTTGAAATGCGGACTCGTCAGACCACAGAACACTTTTCCACTTTGCATCAGTTCATCTTAGATGAGCTCAGGCCCAGCAAAACCGTCTGCCTTTCTGGGTGTTGTTGATGAATGGCTTTGGCTTTGCATAGCAGAGATTTAACTTGATTTACAGATGTAGCGACAAACTGTAGTTACTGACCGTGGTTTTCTGAAGTGTTCCTGAGCCCATGTGGCGATATCCTTTACACACTGATGTCGCTTGTTGATGCAGTACCGCCTGAAAGATCGAAGGTCACGGGCATGCTGCTTACGTGCAGTAATTTTTCCAGATTATCTGAACCTTTTGACGATATTACGGACCGTAGATGGTGAAATCCCTAAATTGCTTGCAATAGCTGGTTGAGAAATGTTGTTCTTGAACTGTTCGACAATTTGCTCACGCATTTGTTCACAAAGTAGTGACCCTCGCCCCATCCTTGTTTGTGAATGACTGAGCATTTCATGGAATCTGCTTTTATAAGAAATGATGGCACCCACCTGTTCACCTGTGGGATTTTCCAAATAAGTGTTTGATGAGCATTCCTCAACTTTCTCTGTCTTTTTTTGCCACTTGTGTCAGCTTTTTTGAAACATGTTGCAGGCATCAAATTCCAAATGAGCAAATATTAGCAAAAAATAACAAAGTTTACCAGTTCAAACTTTAAGTAGTGTATTCAATTGGTTGAAAAGGATTTGCAAATCATTGTATTCTGTTTTTATTTACGATTTACACAACATGATAACTTCACTAATTTTGGGTTTTGTAATATAATTCCATAAAATACTAATATGCAGAGTCATTATCAGTAGCGAAAACTATTGTGCGCAATGCCCTGTACTGTAGTAGTACAGTGGACCCTTGTTTTCCGAAACCCTCATTGTTCGAACTTCTAGATTCACAAACCTTCTAGATTCAGACCAAACAAGAATATGCTTTGAGATATGAAACTTGTCTCAGTGTACCAACATTTCATTCAACCATTTTGTGCCCAGCAGCGCAGCCATTGTAAGCAGGCTGCTAGATCTCGAGTGTTCATTCAAGCCAGCACAACAGTGCTGTCGTTAGCTACTGTGCTAAGTGATACTTTTTGTGCTTTTTAGGCCTTTTAAAATGATTGATATAGACAAGCAATGTGTGGTTTTAAAGGAAATATAGCGTTGTCAACATTACCCATTGCCACACACCTTACGCTGCACGCAAAGAAGATTAACCAACAAGGTTAATTTATTTTCTATTCCTAATCATTGTAGCACCCTGGCTTAAAGTTAAGGAGTTTTATGATTTCAAACTGTGTGTGTGTGTGTGTGTGTGTGTGTGTGTGTGTGTGTGTGTGTGTGTGTGTGTGTGTGTGTGTGTGTGTGTGTGTGTGTGTGTGTGTGTGTGTGTGTGTGTGTGTGTGTGTGTGTGTGTGTCAGCTGGGCAGCTGAAAATGAGGACAGTTTAGCAACTTGTTGTTGTTTTGACTTTTTTTATTAAATGGAAAGCTGCTCCATCCGCGGTGTGCGTGTGTCTTAGCAGGGCAGCTGAGTACAAGGAAGGACAGATCAATCAATCATGTTTTTCTCTGCAGTTATTAACTTTTCCCCATTAAAATTATGCAAAAGGTTTCAATTGCATTCTGTTTTGGTTCCTCCTCAATCGGAGTTATAATAATTGGACAGTAATTTTTAATTTAAAGGCCTACTGAAACCCACTACTACCGACCACGCAGTCTGATAGTTTATATATCAATGATGAAATCTTAACATTGCAACACATGCCAATACGGCCGGGTTGGATTACTAAAGTGCAATTTTAAATTTCCCTAGAAATATCCTGCTGAAAACGTCTCGGTATGATGACGTTTGCGCGTGACGTCACGGATTGTAGCGGACATTTTGGGACACCATTGTGGCCAGCTATTAAGTCGTCTGTTTTCATCTCAAAATTCCACAGTATTCTGGACATCTGTGTTGGTGAATCTTTTGCAATTTGTTTAATGAACAATGAAGAAAGCAAAGAAGAAAGTTGTAGGTGGGAAGCGGTGTATTAGCGGCCGGCTGCAGCAACACAAACACGTAGCGGCTACGTTGTAGCCGGTGTTTCATTGTTTACATTCCCGAAATATGACAGTCAAGCTTTTCTCCTGTGGAGAACTGGGACAACAGAGACTCTTACCAGGAGGAGTTTGAGTTGGATACACATTGGTCTGTGGAGAACTGGGACAACAGAGACTCTTACCAGGAGGACTTTGAGTTGGATACGCGCTACCGTGAGTACGCAGCTGCGGCTTCCAAACATTTGATCGCTTGCCCGTACGTGCGTGCCGCTATGTGCATGTCACGTACGTAACTTTGGGGAAATATATGTGCTGAATGAACTTTGCAGAGGTGAACGGTACTTTGGGCTGTGGGATTGAGTGTGTTGTGCAGGTGTTTGATTTGTATTGGCGGGTTATATGGACGGGGGGGGGGGGGGGTGTTTGTTATACGGGATTCATTTGTGGCATATTAAATATAAGCCTGGTTGTGTTGTGGCTAACAGAGTATATATATTTCTTGTGTTTATTTACTGTTTTAGTCATTCCTAGCTGAATATCAGGTCCCACCCGCCTCTCACAGCATCTTCCCTATCTGAATCACTTCCACTGCCCTCTAATCCTTCACTCTCACTTTCCTCATCCACAAATCTTTCATCCTCGCTCAAATTAATGGGGTAATCGTCCCTTTCTCGGTCCGAATCGCTCTCGCTGCTGCTGGCCATGATTGTAAACAATGTGCAGATGTGAGGAGCTCCACAACCTGTGACGTCACGCTACTTCCGGTACAGGCAAGGCTTTTTTATCAGCGACCAAAAGTTGCGAACTTTATTGTCAATGTTCTCTACTAAATCTTTTCAGCAAAAATATGGCAATATCGCGAAATGATCAAGTATGACACATAGAATGGACCTGCTATCCCTGTTTGAATAAGAAAATATCATTTCAGTAGGCCTTTAAACCAAATACCTTCTGAGTGTGGTCACCATAGAAGCCATTATTGCATTCTGTTTAAATTAATATATCTCTTTACATCAAGGTAGGTGCTGCATGCAAGGTATGTGGCGCCCAGGTAAGTTCTCACAGTAAATTGGATGAATCACGGGAGGTCAAGCACTTTATTAGCTTTCATTGTTACACACAGACCGGTAGGTGACATTGAACCATACAACTCCCTGATATTCACCTCCAAACTTTGCATGAAGATGCTTTTACTGTCAATGGGAGTCAGTAAGACAATGCTTCAACAATCTCAGAAAAGTTCTATCTAATCTAAAATTGTTACAAGCTCAACAATAAATGTCTTCCCCTCTCATATTCAGTCCTCTTAATTACAAACCAAACCCAGACAATTACTTTGTTCAAGTAAAAATAAAGAATTTATTTGCCACTGTTCAAATAATAATCTTCTTTTGAAATAGCCGGTAAGTATGTTAAAGCTGGTCTTCCCTGGAGAAAAATTATCTACTTAATTAAAAGGACCAGCAGGATATGCCTGGAATCATTTCAGTATAATTATAAAAGCCCCATTTCAGTTAATCTGTAGTTCTACGGCAAGGATTCTCACATAGTTGAGAAGCCAAGCCCATAGCCACCAGTGAAGCACCTAGACCACACAAGCTTCCACAAGGAGAAAAGATAAGAGGACGAAATCGGAGGGGGAGAGGGGCGTCATCATTGGAGATGAGCCTGGAGCCCTGCTTCATATTGCCACTAAGGAACATGAAGTCACGATGCAAACCATAGACTTGCTTTTAAGTAAAGTCTTACAATTATAAGCCAAGCTCTGCTGCAATGTATTTGACTTACAGTCCACACAACAGTGCTTCCATTCATTGTGGCCAAGTGGTGTCTCACCATTGTTTCCCCCAACAAATGTTATTGTTGGAAGGAGTGATCCGATCCCTCACATTCTATCATTGCTCCATTTTCTACCACGTTTACTCAGCAGATAACAGAGCGTAGTGCATTAGTGCTTTGCATAGAGCTTGTGTGAAGGTGAGCTCTGTGTTGTGCTGCTTGTTCTCAGTGTCTGAGCCTTTGATTTGTTTGTCACAGCTGGGCCTGGGGAGGACGTTTCAATGGGCAGCTGTGGACGTTTTATCTCTCCTGCGCTGACACAGGCTCATTTAATAGATCGCATACTTTGGGATTTGGCTCCAAAGTTGTCAAGGCACAATCAGATAAATCACTAGAAATGATATTGCAGGATCTGAGCTTTATGGTTTTGTTTGGCTACTCTGAGAGACATACAGTATGAAATTGGAATTATCTTACTGGAGTTTCCTTTTTCATTTGGTCAGTTTAAGTTTAAACCGAACAAAATATACTAAATAATATTGCATATTTAAATTCTGGTCAGCACATACGTTTTTTATGAATCTTCTTGCCTCTATTACTGAATGATAACCATCAGTTTCTGCAAGCCTATTTGATTTTTTTTTTTAAACTACATCAATGGAACCTCTGGATAACTGGGGCAATCTCCTTTTGGAAGAAAGAAAGAGCTTTTGATTGTATTGATTTTGGTGCTTATTCTCAACTCCTGAGAGCTATTTTCTGATTTAGAAGGATGGGGTAGCGATAGTTGTGATGGAAGACCCGGTGTAATTACATTTTTTGTCAGTTTTTACATCAATATGTTTCCTGAATGGCCACTTAAACACAGATAGCCTCACTTAAGATCAAAGTGGCTAAGAAACTTAACAATTATGTTCCTAGGGCTGTCAAAGTTAACCAGTAAAAGCATGGGATTAATCACCAAAAGGCAGAGTAGGCTGCTATACGGTCAGTGATCCGGTCAATGCGTACACCAGCGCAAAGTTTATTAAGGAGACTCTGATTGGTAGCACATTTTGCATCAAACCACACTTTAGATACAACTGAGGTAATTTGCATATACTGCAGCCATGAATTCTCTTATCTAAGCATAACAAGTTTAAAATACCATCCAAAAACAAAACCTATTTTTGAGGAAGCCGCTAGCAAGAACGCTACTAGTACATCGACGGAAAGCAGTGGCCGACAAACAACGCAGCCAGAGCATACCCGTGGAAATGTTGTCAACTTTGATTATTTACAATTAATAAACATGCAAAAGTGTAATTAATCAGAATTTTTTTTTGCCAATTATCGTTTGACAGCACTAGTACCTGGTCTTTCAAGGAGAGAAAACTCATTTTCAGCTACTTTTGAAACACGAGTACAGTCTCCAATAACACCAGAAAAAAATGCCATATTTGTCGCTAGTCGTTTTTTAACAAAGAAAAAGTCCCTAAAACGATTGTAAAAGTCTCCATATTCATTCAGAACAACTGAATGAAACTTGAAATATGCTCTGGCAGGGGTTTATATTCAAGAATGCTGATTTGCTCATTTTGTGGTCAATCAAAAAGAGATTCAGCCTCAGACAGATCATCTAATCATGATGAGGAAGCCCAACATCCACCGCTCCATCAACGCCCATAGATGCTGAGCGTCCAAAGGCTGGGACCAAGCATTTACAGAGCATTTTTCCAAAGACTATCTAGCTTCGCTGCAGTGGAACAAGACACTCTTTGACGTCTTTGGAGGCTGAGCTTCAGCCCTGTTTAATGCACTGGCTCTACAGTGAATGAATAGGTACAAAGCTGCGTAGAAAGTAGCTGGTTTTGAACACACTTTTGAAAGTGTTCTAGTGCATCTTTAGTCATTGACATGTAAACATAACTACATATTTGAATTTTTATTTTTTTGTACATTTCAGGGGAAGCCAAGTTTTTTTTGCAGTCTTAGAGCAATCGCCACATACTAATACCTATTGCAAAATGCATAGCGTAGATACACCTATCTTTATTCATCCTTACGTGTGACAGGCATGCATTGTGTACTTCTCAGTTATAATCAAGAGAATGCCATTTTACATTTTAGGTTGTTGGTTTCTTTATTCTACATTTGTTTCTTCTGTTTGTATGTTGAATTATGCAGCGACGGAATCCAGTCTTTGACCTACACTTTGGTATATTCTTGTAATAAACCCCTTTAAGTGCAGGTCTCTTATTAATTTATGAATTCAGAGAAGGCCGTCTGACCAGTTGCACAGCACTAAACAGTTTTATAAACAGTGTGTTTATATAATAGGCATAACAACAGTATGAGGTATAAGTACTCTAATGTGGAAATTAAAGCAGGGAAATTTATTGTGCAAATGTGAATCATAAACCTAAGAGTTTAACACATTTTTTTTCCACTGCAGCTTTTTTGCGAAATTGCTGCCACTGGGGCAATAGTTCACGGTAACTCCTCATAAATGTTTACTGCCAGAGGCCTTTCAAACATGCACTGTTCAGCTTGAACCAAAATTAATATTAGCACATCCACTCAGGCTCGTCGGTTGAGGTTCTAATACTATCCTTTCGATGCATTATTTGAATGGATCCATAGCACAGTGTTTTTCAACCTTTTTTGAGCCAAAGCACATTTTTTGCGTTGAAAAAATCCGGAGGCACACCACCATTAGAAATCATTAAAAAATGAAACTCAGTTGACAGTAAAAAGTTGTTGTCGCAATTAACTTTAAACCATAACTAACCATGCATCACTATAGCTATTGTCTCAAAGTAGGTGTACTGTCACGACCTGTCACATCACGCCGTGACTTTTTTTGCTGTTTTCCTGTGTCTAGTGTTTTAGTTCTTGTCTTGCGCTCCTATTTTGGTGGCTTTTTCTCATTTTTTGGTATTTTCCTGTAGCAGTTTCATGTTTTCCTTTGAGCGATATTTACCTCATCTTCTTTGTTTAAGTAATCAATATTTCAGTTGTTTTTATCCTTCTTTGTGGGAACATTGTTGATTGCCATGTCCTGTTCGGATGTACATTGTGGACGCCGTCTTTGCTCCACAGTAAGTCTTTGCTATTGTCCAGCATTCTATTTTTATTTACTTTGTAGCCACTTCAGTTTTAGTTTAGTTCAGCATAGCCTTCCCTAAACTTCAATGTCTTTTATTAGGGGCACTCACCTTTTGTTTATTTTTGGTTTAAGCATTAGACACCTTTTTACCTGCACACTGCCTCCTGCTGTTTCCGACATCTACAAAGCAATTAGCTACCGGCTGCCACCTACTGATATGGAAGAGTATTACACGGTTACTCTGCCGAGCTCTAGACAGCACCGACAATCAACAACAACACATCATTTGCAGACTATAATTACTAGTTTGCAAAAAAATTATTTTAACCCAAATAGATGAAATTAGATAATCTCCCACGGCACACCAGACTGTATCTCATGGCACACTAGTGTGCCGCGGCACAGTGGTTGAAAAACACTGTCATGGCAGGCCATTTTTCATTTGATGGGCTATGTATACTGTCACCTAAAATAAGACCACACTTATTCAGAAACAAAACATAGTACTAGTATCACCATCAGTGTTGGGTTAGTTACTGAAAACCAGTAATGAGTTATAGTTACTAGTTACTTCATTTCAAAAGTAACTCAGTTACTAACTCAGTTACTTACACCAAAAAGTAATGCGTTACTTTGAAAAGTAACTATTTAGTTACTTATTTTTTTCTTTTCTTTTTTAAAAGCTCCCATTAATGCCCTTTAGCCTTCATTTCAGTACTGTTATTGCACTGGAGAATAATACAATGTGTTGATCAACTTGACATGCATTTGCATCACTGAACTCTGCTAAGCAATGTGGTCTACATACAACACACAAACAATGTGGTCTACATACAACACACAAACAATGTGGTCTACATACAACACACAAACAATGTGGTCTACATACAACACACAAACAATGTGGTCTACATACAACACACAAACAATGTGGTCTACATACAACACACAAACAACGTGGTCTACATACAACACACAAACAATGTGGTCTACATACAACACACAAACAATGTGGTCTACATACAACACACAAACAATGTGGTCTACATACAACACACAAACAATGTGGTCTACATACAACACACAAACAATGTGGTCTACATACAACACACAAACAATGTGGTCTACATACAACACACAAACAATGTGGTCTACATACAACACACAAACAATGTGGTCTACATACAACACACAAACAATGTGGTCTACATACAACACACAAAGACAAAGATATGTTTCAAAGGCCAATTTGTTTCTGGCCAGAACAAATTGACAAAACTATTTTAAATAGCTGCAACATAATGGCACTTTAACTAGAACTTGAAGTAGATAGGATATTTGATCCAAGACACAACTTACATTTAACTAAAGTGTTATTTTCTTTGTGCTCGACAAAAGAAAAGTATTGAGAATTTCTCCTTGTTAAAAAAAACGACTCTTGGCTTCGCCTTGATGTCTTGTTAGTTGTTATGAGAGTAGTGTGTGTGTGTGTGTGTGTGTGTGTGTGTGTGTGTGTGTGTGTGTGTGTGTGTGTGTGGGTGGCCCTGTAAGATATGACAGCATGTGGGTGAGGTACGTCAGTGAGTGAGTGGGCGAGAGAAGTGAGCGAGCGCCGCGGTGACAGTGAGTGCATGCAGGTGCTCTCTCTAGCTTGGTGGAGGGCTGCGTGCAATAAAGTCACAAAGTTGCAACAAACCGCCGGCCTCGTCATTCACCCTCAGCTGTAAAGACCCACTTCCGGGTAAAGTGAAGGTTGTTAGCCCCGAAGGAACGTCTCCCCTTCGCCCCTCAACTACGGTATGGGAGTCCCCCCCGCCCCCACCCACAGAAAGCACGTACGCCCTTTCTTTTCCACCGCAGCGCTGCCACAAAGCACACTCAGATCTTCAGTTTCTAGCCGATAGTACATAAAAAATAACGTAAAATAACGCAGTAACGCATCATGTAGTAACGGTAACTGAGTTACTGAATATAAAAAATAACGCGTTAGATTACTAGTTACCGCCGAAACTAACGGCGTTACAGTAATGCGTTACTTTCAATCAATCAATCAATGTTTATTTATATAGCCCTAAATCACAAGTGTCTCGAAGGGCTGTACAAGCCACAACGACATCCTCGGTACAGAGCCAACATACGGGCAAGGGAAAACTCACCCCAGTGGGACGTCGGTGAATGACAATGAGAAACCTTGGAGAGGACCGCATATGTGGGTAACCTCCCCCCTCTAGGGGAGACCGAAAGCAATGGATGTCGAGTGGGTCTGACATAACATTGTGAAAGTCCAGTCCACAGTGGATCCAACACATCAGCGAGAGTCCAGTCAACAGCGGGGCCAACAGGAAACCATCCCGAGCGGAGACGGGTCAGCAGCGCAGAGATGTCCCCAACCGATGCACAGGCTAGTGGTCCACCCGGGGTCCCGACTCTGGACAGCCAGCACTTCATCCATGGCCACCGGACCTATGCAACTCCCCCTCGCACGGGACAGGGGAGAAGAGGAGAGAAGAAAAGAAACGGCAGATCAACTGGTCTAAAAAAGGGGGGTATATTTAAAGGCTAGATTATACAAATGAGTTTTAAGATGGGACTTAAATGCTTCTACTGAGGTAGCATCTCTAACTGTTACCGGGAGGGCATTCCAGAGTACTGGAGCCCGAATAGAAAACGCTCTATAGCCCGCAGACTTTTTTTTGGCTCTGGGAATCACTAATAAGCCGGAGTTCTTTGAACGCAGATTTCTTGTCGGGACATATGGTACAATACAATCGGCGAGATAGGCTGGAGCTAAACCGTGTAGTATTTTATACGTAAGTAGTAAAACCTTAAAGTCGCATCTTAAGTGCACAGGAAGCCAGTGCAAGTGAGCCAGTATAGGCGTAATATGATCAAACGTTCTTGTTTTTGTCAAAAGCCTTGCAGCCGCATTTTGTACCAACTGTAATCTTTTAATGCTAGACATAGGGAGACCCGAAAATAATACGTTACAGTAATCGAGACGAGACGTAACGAACGCATGAATAATGATCTCAGCGTCGCTAGTGGACAAGATGGAACGAATTTTAGCGATATTACGGAGATGAAAGAAGACCGTTTTAGTAACACTCTTAATGTGTGACTCAAACGAGAGAGTTGGGTCGAAGATAATACCCAGATTCTTTACCGAGTCGCCTTGTGTAATTGTTTGGTTGTCAAATGTTAAGGTGGTATTATTAAATAGATGTTGGTGTCTAGCAGGACCGATAATCAGCATTTCCGTTTTCTTAGAGTTGAGTTGCAAAAAGTTAGCGGACATCCATTGTTTAATTTCATTAAGACACGCCTCCAGCTGACTACAATCCGGCGTGTTGGTCAGCTTTAGGGGCATGTAGAGTTGGGTGTCATCAGCATAACAGTGAAAGCTAACACCGTACTTGCGTATGATGTCACCTAGCGGCAGCATGTAAATACTAAAGAGTGCAGGGCCAAGAACCGAACCCTGGGGAACTCCGCACGTTACCTTGACATAGTCCGAGGTCACATTGTTATGGGAGACACACTGCATCCTGTCAGTAAGATAAGAGTTAAACCAAGACAAGGCTAAGTCTGACATACCAATACGTGTTTTGATACGCTCTAATAAAATATTATGATCGACGGTATCGAAAGCGGCGCTAAGATCAAGAATCAGCAACATAGATGACGCATCAGAATCCATCGTTAGCAATAGATCATTAGTCATTTTTGCGAGGGCTGTCTCCGTAGAGTGATTTGCCCTGAAACCGGATTGAAAAGGTTCACAGAGATTGTTAGTCACTAAGTGTTCATTTAGCTGCTGTGCAACAATTTTTTTGAGAATTTTGGAAATAAACGGAAGGTGGGAGACCGGTCGGTAGTTTACCATGAGGTCAGGATCGAGGTTAGGTCTTTTGAGCAGAGGATGAATAACCGCTTTTTTGAATGCTAGGGGAACAGTGCCGGAGGAAAGTGATAAGTTTATAATATTTAACACTGATGGACCTAATAATACAAACAGTTCCTTGATAAGTTTCCCAGGAAGTGGGTCAAGTAAACATGTTGTTTGTTTTATCCCACTTACACGCTGTAATAATTCCTCTAATGTTATTTCATCAAAAATAGAGAGACTATTTTGGAGGGCAGTGTCCGTCGTATATACAGTCGTATTTGTGTTAATAGAACCCAGTTGTAGCTGGGATGCGTTGTCTTTAATCTCCTTTCTAATGAGTTAAATTTTCTTATTAAAGAAATTCATAAAATCATCAACTTTGTAACGCGTTAGTCCCAACACTGATCACCATAGTTATTGAATTTGGAGGAACTTTGGTTTTATTTGCTGTCAATTACGTTGGTGTAAATCTGTGTTTAGTCTCATTGTGTATCTGTTTAGTTTGTAAATGAATACAAACTACTGTAAACACTTTTTTTCCAGATGGAAAAATGAAAATAAGATCTCAAAATGTTTGGTGATGATAACTTTTTATATCCCCATCTCTCTGTGGCTTTGGTTGGCTCAAAAGCTGCTTTGCAAATCTTTATATATTATATAAAGCTGTGGGCTTTAATGAAGAAGTGCCTTGCAAAAGCTAGCCCAAGGAACCATGCATAATAGCAACAGCTGTTCATGCATTTTAATCTAAAGCAGTGGTCTTTCATTGAACGGCTTCATCCTTCTTCATTTGTGCAATTACAAACTGCGCACCAAGCTTTTGGCCCAAAGCTCCAAGCATGTGAGGAAGCAGCCATGCTCGTTTTCTCTACTCTACCGCCTTAAAGCTCGCTGTTCAGATTGCTCAATAATTACATGCATTTGTCTCGTCCTGTCTTCTGGAGCATCCTTGTGCGTAGTTACTTTATGCTTGAAACAAAGTGTTTGTGCCCAACATTCACCTATAACCAGGTTGAAACCATCCTTTAAAATCAAGGAGCGAGCTCTCTTGGGTGACTCAAAAATGAACTTTGTGCAGGGGAAGTAATTCATGATTAATTTAGCCTGGCTCCACATTGCAGGTTATGTTTTCCAGCTATACTTTCTCAGCATTTGTGTGTCCCTTATTAGCCCAGATTGCCAGACAGTGCAGTTTCTTCATGAGGTGACATTTAATTATGGGTGCATGAAATTGTGTTCTATTAATTGAAAAAAGTCACTCATGGTCAGCTTGCCTTATGTTTTGTAATGGGCAAATGTAGGAAACTGACTAATATGGCTACCCACCGTGTAATGAGAGCCTGATCTTGCCAGAATTATGGCGCCTTTTGTTAAAATAAAATAACCTGTTTAAATGTTTATTAGAAATTAACAGCAGGAGCAAGAATATTGCTTAGTGGTTGATTGTTTGCAAGTATGTTTACTATGTTTTTTTGAGAATCTAAGTCTAATGAGGAGGCAGACACACAAATGACATGAGTTGGTGCTTTAGTTAAAGGCCTACTGAAATGAATTTTTTTTATTTAAACGGGGATAGCAGATCCATTCTATGTGTCATACTTGATCATTTTGCGATATTGCCATATTTTTGCTGAAAGGATTTAGTAGAGAACAACGATGATAAAGTTCGCAACTTTTGGTCGCTGATAAAAAAAGCCTTGCCTATACCGGAAGTAGCGTGACGTCACAGGTTGAAGGGCTGCTCACATTTTCCCGTTGTTTACAATGCAGCGAGAGAGATTCGGACCGAGAAAGCGACGATTACCCCATTATTTGAGCGAGGATGAAAGATTCGTGGATGAGGTACGTTAGAGTGAAGGACTCGAGTGCAGTGCAGGGCGTATCTTTTTTCGCTCTGACCGTAACTTAGGTACAAGGTCTCATTGGATTCCACACTCTCTCCTTTTTCTATTGTGGATCACGGATTTGTATTTTAAACCACCTCAGATACTATATCCTCTTGAAAATGTGAGTCGAGAACGCGAAATGGACATTCACAGTGACTTTTATCTCCACGACAATACATCGGCAAAACACTTTAGCTACGGAGCTAACGTTATAGCATCGGGCTCAAATGCAGATAGAAACAAAATAAATAAACCCCTGACTGGAAGGATAGACAGAAAATCAACAATACTAGTAAACCATGGACCTGTAAATACACGGTTAATGCTTTCCAGCTTGGCGAAGGTTAACAATGCTGTTGCTAACAACGCCATTGAAGCTAACTTAGCAACGGGATCTCACAGAGCTATGATAAAAACATTAGCGCTCCACCTACGCCAGCCAGCCCTCATCTGCTCATCAACACCCGTGCTCACCTGCGTTCCAGCGATCAACGGAAGGACGAAGGACTTCACCCGATCATCCGTGCGGTCGGCGGCTAGCGTCGGCTAGCGCGTCTGCTATCCAAGTCAAAGTCCTCCTGGTTGTGTTGCTGCAGCCAACCGCTAATACACCGATCCCACCTACAACTTTCTTCTTTGCAGTCTTCATTGTTCATTAAACAAATTGCAAAAGATTCACCAACACAGATGTCCAGAATACTGTGGAATTTTGAGATGAAAACAGAGCTTTTTTGTATTGGATTCAATGGTGTACCAATACTTCCGTTTAACTATTGACGTCATGCGCATACGTCATCATATACAGACGTTTTCAACCGGAAGTTTAGCGGGAAATTTAAAATTGCACTTTATAAGTTAACCTGGCCGTATTGGCATGTGTTGCAATGTTAAGATTTCATCATTGATATATAAACTATCAGACTGCGTGGTCGGTAGCAGTGGGTTTCAGTAGGCCTTTAAATATCTACTACCTTCACACGAGGCAAAAGCTACATTTACAAGCTACATGTATGCCTTCTGCAAATCACTGCAATATGAATTATTCATTGTCTATATGTTATTGGTTGGAATTGATTGCACATGCCATTGTTAATGTGTCCAGTCATTAATTATACAAACAAGCTTAGGAAATGTGTGATTTATATATTTGCAAGGAAACATGTAGACATAAATAAGTCATTTTATATACATAGCTTGGTGTCACTAAGACAACGTTTTTGCATGAAGAAATACTACAGTTGCATTTAAATACACCACTCTCAAGCCCTTTATCATCTTACAAAGAATAATTGCAGCCATAAAATATATTGAAGCTAAAGAAATGTCCTCACAAGGAGGTCGCAATGTGGATACAAGCACACTTCTAATTGGAATACGTCTCCCTACAACCCACTCTTCTTTTCAGTTGCAATGCTAGTAAAGCAGGGGGTACCAAAGGTAATCCAACCGAGGAGACTAGGTGGTAATAGTGGGTAATTTTTTGGTAATGGGAGACTGGATGAGAAGTCTAGGGTGAAAAATTAGTGCGGTATTGAACGGGGAAGAGATTACTATAAAAGAAAGTGGTGTGTGTTTATTAGGGGGCACCTGGCACTCAGAAACAGGGCTTTTCACAGTGGCTTTTCATCAGGTCGCTATGATCACTGTGAAATCAATCATTCAAAGTGTCTCAAAGGGCTGCACAAGCCACAACGGCATGAGGATACGTGTGAAATACCTGTATGCCGTATAGTATGGTAAAATATGTCATTCATCGTGATATCCTCGCGTATCGATCCACTCATTTAATTCAGAAGGCAGCCCAGCCTAATTAAATGCAGAGAACATGTTTCCTTGTATGCAATTGTAGTACATTTTCCCAGTGTTGTCAATAAATATTATGGATTTGAGCAGCAAATTACATTCCCTTTTGTTAAGTTATACAATAATTAGGGGAGTCCTGATCCGATATTGATATCGGATATCGGTCCGATACATAAAAAAACAAAACAAGTATTGAATAATAAAATCTCCCTACTAAGCTTTGATGCAAGCAGTCCTGTAGCGCAGTGTTTTTCAACCTTTTCTGAGCCAAGGCACATTTTTTTCATTGAAAAAATCCCCAGGCACACCACTAGCAGAAAACATTTAAAAATGAAACTCAGCAGCTGATATTGACAGTAAAAGGTAGTTCTCGCAATTGTTGGATATGAATTCAAACCATAACCAACCATGCATCACTATAACTCTTGTCTCAAAGAATGTGTACTGTCACGACGCCGTGACTTATTTTGAGTTTTTTGGTGTTTTTCCTGTGTGTAGTGTTTTAATTCTTGTCTTGCGCTCCTATTTTGGTGTTGATTGTCATGGCATGCACGGATGTACTTTGTGGACGCCGTCTGCTCCACACGCTGTAAGTCTTTGCTGTCGTCCAGCATTCTGTTTTTGTTTACTTTGCAGCCATTTCAGTTTTAGCTTTTTTTTGCATAGCCTTCCCTAAGCTTCAATGCCTTTTCTTAGGGGCACTCGCCTTTTGTTTATTTTTGGTTTAAGCGTTAGATACCTTTTTACTTGCAAACCATCGTCGTCGTTCCGGACAGATACAAAAAAAGCAATTAGCTTCCTGCTGCCACCTACTGATATGGAAGAGTATTACTTACTCTGCCAAGCTCTAGACAGCACAGACACTCAACAACGGCACATTTGCAGATTATAATTACTGGTTTGCAAAAAATATTTTTAACCCAATTAGGTGAAGATACATAATCTCCAAACAATATATCACGGTACACTAGTGTGCCGCGGCACAGTGGTTGAAAAACACTGCTGTAACGTGTTTACTTGTGTAAAGCTAAACAGCCAGTTAACATTTGAATGTCCTCCAATAAGCACACAAGGTTGGTCTTTTCTTGTATTTTAGTGAAGTCATTTATACAAAGTAAACATGGTAGGCTATAGGTTACTAGGAGCTAGCAGCTATACAACAACTAAGCACACAAGAGCACACTGAACAATATTGCAGTCTAAAACACAACATTTATCAATAAACAAGATTCAAATAACAATTGTTGCATATTTATTTAATTTTGTGACTGTAAGGAACAATTAAAAACCTTTATTTGTATGCAAAAATCGACAGTGCACCTTATAACCCGGTGCGCCTAATGTATGTATTCATTCTGGTTGTGCTATAAAAATGGGACCCATTACCTCCCTGCTTGAGCATCAAGGGTTGGAATTGGGGGTTAAATCACCAAAATTATTCCCGGGCGCGGCCACCACTGCTGCTCGCTGCTCTCCTCACCTCCCAGGGGGTGATCAAGGGTGATGGGTCAAATGCAGAGGATAATTTCACCACACTGAGTGTGTGTGTGACTATCAGTGGTACTTTAACTTTAACTTTACTGACCTCGAACCATCTTTATGTGGTACATGGTGTAATGATAAGTGTGACCAGTAGTTGGCAGTCACACGTAAGAGATACGTGTGGACTGCAGATTGACACATGTTCAATAAATGACGCTAGCAAGTACAGGTAAGCAAGCAAGACCAAAACTTTGATGGTTCATTGAGAATATAGAACATTGGGCACAGCACTCACAAATGGGTCAAGAGGTTTTAGTCTGACTTTGGTAAGCTACGAAGCCGCCAAAATCTGGCCCGCGGGAAGTCATGAGTATAAAAAAAAAATTAAAGAAAAAAAATATTTTTTTCTTTCTTTTTTTTAATGATTATTTTTTTAATCTGTCCTTTCTAGCCCATCCATCAATCCATTTTCTACCGCTTTTTACTCTCGGGGTCTCTTAGCCGCTGAGGCAAATCATTTTGCGTAAAAAGGAATTTTCCCATCGATATCGTGACGTCATCACGCTCGCGCCGCAATGTCGGTAGAGTGCACGGCAGGTGCGCAATCTTTCAGTCAATTAGCGCATGAGGGAAAAAAAATTGGCGAAATAGTTGGGGAAACGTGAAATAGATTCCGAGTGTAGAGTTTTTAAGCATCAGCGGACATATGACTTATTTTGTTCAGTGTGAGGAGAATGCAGTTTGTCTAATTTGCAAAGAGACAGATACACACACACACACACACACACACACACACACACACTTATACTGTGTATATATATATATATATATATATATATATATATATATATATATATATATATATATATATATATATATATATATATATATATATATATATATAGCCTGGTCCCTGGCCGATTTTTTTTTAACCCAATGGGGCCCCCTGGTCAAAAAGTTTGGGGGCATCTGGTGTAGCCTATAGTTTGAACTTAAACTGTCAGTAGGCTCGCTATGGAAGCACTAAAAACTACAACAAAAGATGACGAGGAAAAGATGCAGTCGAAGTGGAGGCATGTAAAAAAGACCGCCCACAAGACGGCATATCCTGAAAATACGGTTAAAAAGCAGCTTGAAGAATTAAAGAAACATAATCTATGCAAAACGTTGACCAAAGAACCACCGTTACATGTTATGTAGACCACAAGGGACTGTTTTAAATTTAGAAAAAAAAATCATAATATGACCCCTTTAATGCGACTTTGACGCGTTCATCGACAATGTGCCTCATAATCCGCTTTATGGTCCAAAAAATAGGATATATATGCAAAGTCACCAAGGCAATGTTTTCGGAAGCGTATCCACTGACAAACATATCTGGATCAATTAACTTATTGCGTCATGACTATCAATGAATTGTTGTGACAGAAAACAAATGATCACTCCACTTCAAAAAAGGCAGCATAAGTACCTTATAAAGTTTGTGTTTTTCATACCTACCGCTGTCCTCAAGTCATTTTACTTGATCAAACCTTTTCTAACATCCCACACAACACAACAATAAGTAGATTTGTGCTGATATTATATCAGATTAATAACTTTATCAGCCAGTACACCGGGCTCTAATATCGGTTTCATATTGGCCCCTCTCATGATAATACCCCCTTTTTGGTTGCGTCAGTGGAAACATGGCAAGCTTTTCGAAATTCCAGGTAAATGAGAAAAGCTCCTGCGTTGGAAAAAGGGTTTAATGATCAGTGTCACTGTGGAACATTTGTGTATGTATATTTTCGTAGTCAATGTTTGGATTCTTGCTCGCTGTGTATGTTTATAAGAGTCAGTGTATTTGTTTTCAGTTGAGTTTGTAAGCTTTTTGCATGTCTTGAATGGAAAGGTCCATACAGAAGAGTAAGTAAACTGTAAACCTACTATTTGATTGGGATACTTTTTTTTATTAGGTAAATTTTTTTCCGTGAACTCACTTTTTTTTTTTTTATTACAAGATATGCATTAACCACGACATTATTAATGCATTAGTTGAATTGCATTATTAAAGGCCTACTGAAACCCACTACTACCGACCACGCAGTCTGATAGTTTATATATCAATGATGAAATCTTAACATTATAACACATGCCAATACGGCCGGGTTAACTTATAAAGTGACATTTTAAATTTGCCGCTAAACTTCCGGTTCGAAACGCCTCTGAGGATGACGTATGCGCGTGACGTAGCCCGGCGAACACGGGTATGCCTTCCACATTGAAGCCAATACGAAAAAGCTCTGTTTTCATTTCATAATTCCACAGTATTCTGGACATCTGTGTTCGTGAATCTGTTTCAATCATGTTCATTGCATTATGAAGAAGGAAGCTGAGCAAGCAAAGAAGAAAGTTGTCGGTGCGAAATGGACGTATTTTTCGAACGTAGTCAGCCACAACAGTACACAGCCGGCGCTTCTTTGTTTACATTCCCGAAAGATGCAGTCAAGATGGAAGAACTCGGATAACAGAGACTCTAACCAGGAGGACATTTGACTTGGATACACAGACGCCTGTAGAGAACTGGGACAACACAGACTCTTACCAGGATTACTTTGATTTGGATGACAAAGACGCAGACGTGCTACTGTGAGTATGCAGCTTTGGCTTTTTTTTGCGTATGTACGTAACTTTTTTAAAATATATAAGCTTTATGAACCTTGGGTTAGGTGAACGGTCTTTTGGGCTGAGTGATTGTGTGTGTTGATCAGGTGTTTGAATTGTATTGGCGTGTTCTATGGAGCTAGGAGCTAGCAGAGGAGCTAGGAGCTAGCATAACAAACACGCAGGTGTTATTATGCAGGATTAATTTGTGGCATATTAAATATAAGCCTGGTTGTGTTGTGGCTAATAGAGTATATATATGTCTTGTGTTTATTTACTGTTGTAGTCATTCCCAGCTGAATATCAGGTCACCCCCGGCTCTCACAGCATCTTCCCTATCTGAATAGCTTCAACTCCCCACTAGTCCTTCACTTGCACTTTACTCATCCACAAATCTTTCATCCTCGCTCAAATTAATGGGGAAATTGTCGCTTTCTCGGTCCGAATCTCTCTCACTTCATGCGGCCATCATTGTAAACAATAGGGAACTTTGCGTATATGTTCAACTGACTACGTCACGCTACTTCCGGTAGGTGCAAGCCTTTTTTTTATCAGATACCAAAAGTTGCAATCTTTATCGTCGTTGTTCTATACTAAATCCTTTCAGCAAAAATATGGCAATATCGCGAAATGATCAAGTATGACACATAGAATAGATCTGCTATCCCCGTTTAAATTAAAAAAAATCATTTCAGTAGGCCTTTAAGTGACTGTGTTAATGCAGGAGAGACAAGGCCAAACAATCCGAACATAGTGCAGCATGAAGTCTGTTCAGAAAAAGAAGCGGCGCTGACACCGGGATTTTCTGGGCCGGGGCGACTCCGCTCCCTTCGTCGGGGAATGCTGCACACAACAAGACAGAGCAGTTAAAACAACATGTTAAAAGTCGGGCCCTTTGACAATTGCCACAAGGAGTGCAGCACGGCTGGGGTTCGGCACCGGGTTGTCCGCAGCTGTCAGACTCTGCGCTTCCAACAACAGCATCGCTTGAGCTGAGGTAACTAAAAATGAGCCTTGTTTTACGATTCTGGGAACAGCGTGAGCAGTCTGCAATCCTTGTCAAATGTCAGTTGCAATCATTCTGAATGTTACCATTGTTTGTTTATAACGTGCATAGAATCATAGCTACTGTTGTGGGAATAATTATCAATACAGTATCTGCAGGATAAAAGTAAAGTAAAAACTAAAAGTAAGATGCAATGTCTCATTAGAATGTTACCAATGCATGTGTTATATTAACCTGACTCCCGCCAGATCCTTGTAGTTCGCTGAGCTCCACACAAGGATCTGGGCTCGAGGGCAATGCAAACTCCTTCAAGATAGCAAAAAAAAATGAACCAATCAGGATCGCCGGGCGGGATTTCATAGATGTGACGTAGCGCCGAAGTGACAGTTTGATTCAAACAACAATGGCGGCACGCAGCGAGGAGTCATAAGCATATTCGACACGGTCTCTCCCGAACGTTCAACAATTTCAAACCAAGTTCTGTTAGACCATGGGTGTCAAACTCATTTTAGATCGGGGGCCGCATGGAGAAAAATCTACTCCCAGGTGGGCCGGACTGGTAAAATCACGGCACGATAACTTAAAAATAAAGACAACTTCAGATTTTTTTTTTTTGTTTAAAAATAGAACAAGCACATTCTGAAAATGAGCAAATCATAATGTTGATGGGTTTTTTTACACATACATGTTGCAGTTAATAGTATTCTATCTTTATTTGTCGTTACTTCTACTTTCTGAATAAATGATGGGATAATGTTCATCAGTCAACTCGTAGGTGTAATTTTCAATCTATTAAGATAAAAAAAATATCAAAATCAAATTACAGGATGTTATTTATGTAGTTTGCTCATTTTTCTCAACTGGTGCACTAAGATCATGTGTTTTTTTTTTTTTTTTTTTTACATATGTAGCATCATCTAAAATTATACAAAGAATTGCTATAGCGACATCTAGTGGACACATTTAGAAGAGCAGTTTCTTTCATTCCAAAATTTCGCAAACTCATCCCGCGGGCCGCATAAAACCTGTTCGTGGGCCTGATCCGGCCCGCGGGCCGTACGTTTGACACCCCTGTGTTAGACGTTCGTCTATGCTTTTTTCGTTGGCGACTTTGTGAAATATTTTTTTGCAGTAAAAATGAAGCCTTTTATTCGCATATTTTCTTTGCACAAACGACATCAATCGTCTACTGACATTGCTGCGTTATTTCAGTAAAAGTTCTATTTTTGGATTAGAGCGTCGCTCTCATCACCGTCACGGCCTGATTTCGATGTGAGTGGTTGAAGTAGCACGTCATTCAAGATAACGGACAAGTGGTTTATCCAATCACATATAATGATTTTTTTTTACAAGGCCCCGCCTTCTGAAATACATCTCCCATTGAGAAGTCCCAGATCCTTGTGTGGAGCTCAGTGAACTACAAGGATCTGGCGAGAGTCAGGTCAGTGTTGCATAGCATGTGCATTAAATCTAAAGTTCACATGATACAGAGTTCACGCAATAATTGATGAGATCACCATTCCGTAAAGGTTCCTCGTATGGCAATCAACATGTTACACTAATCTGCATACATAGCCAATCTCCTTATTCAAAAATTGCCCTTTAATTGATTTGTGTTTAGGTCTGGCAAAATTAAAGGTTTTACCTTTTGGCCTTTGTCAGCAATTTCTTTAACCAGTCTTGACATAGTAGGGTGAAAACCTGTGATAGCTGTCATTTATTTTGTATCCTACTTACATGGCGGCATCAGGGGAATTATGCGGTATAAGCTGTGGGTATTCAGCGCCTATTTGTAGAGTGACATCTGTGACTATCTAGCTGGCTTACCGTTTTTCAAATCCCATGTATTACGGGCAGAGCCGAGACTGTTATACCATCGCACATAATGTGGTTACAGTAAGGGCTCCGGTTGTATCCCAAATTGCTGCGATTAGGACATATAATCCTGTATCACAAGGGCCTAACCACAATGGCTTGAATATATCCCACCTGACATTTATTTGAGGCGGATCTCCGATTGGCACTTGATTAGCAACTAATCCATGTCATTATATCCTTCAGTAAAATTAGTTGAGTAGACAATGGTGTTGTAAATCACACGGGTGGAATTGTGCAGGAAGTCTGATCAGTCCTCAGTGGTGAAAAGTGGTTGGAGGAAGTATGCCGTTGCTATTGTTACTACAAAAAAAAAGAAAAAGCAGTGGGTGAACACAAATATGAAGTGTGCATATCATGTACCGTGAGACTTTGCATCCAAAATACTGTATCATATTTCACCCTGGCAATTTTGTAATAATACACACTGTTGGCTATCATATTCATTTGAACAGTCATCCATCTGTATCTTTAGAATGATAGCGGTTGTGTGACACTTCTATTGATAAAGGCTTCCTGTTAAACAAAACTTTACAGTTCATGTTGAAGCAAGTCACTATACTGCCAACTTTAGGATGGATAATAAAATGCATGAACTGAGTTCATGATGGAAAATATGCTTTATTCATGCAATTGCATTTTATCTATAAACAGTTTATCCACTGTAGTGTCTCACAAAACAACTCAAAAGGTTTTTTGTTAGATCAGGTAAGGCCCACCTTCTATCCCTTAGCTTTCTCGTTTTCTTTCTAGTTCCCGCATGTAGTTAAACTCCATTATAGCTCGGATTATATAGCAGGCATTAAGGGCCTACTTTTTTTGCTCACCATATTAAAACAGTGATACCAAGGTGGGAATCTTTTGGCACCTCACGATTTGATTAAGATTACAATTCAGTAGTTACGATTCGATTAAAACTTGATTATGGATGCATCTTTAATTCATATATACTGATGCAGTTTTACATGTATTGTCGTTGTTAATCACTTGCAACTTTTAAAAAAAAACAGTGCATTTGTAATAAGAAACAGTTAAATTAATTCTGACAAAAAAATATTATGGATTATCGATGTTTACTATTTGATTTTATAACCGTCCATGTCCGAATTGCGATGCATCTAAAAATCGATTATTTTCCCCACCCGTGGATACAATACAAGTTAATTTCATAGCTCGTAACTCAAAATACTCACGTCTCAAATCAATTGTCCCATTGATATGAATTTAAATGCAATTATTCTATTCTGAGAACCCTCAAAAAACAAAATGTTGATAAAAATGTGAAAAATATTTTAACGCCCATGGCCGGTGTTCTTATAGGCTGTATTGACTTTATCTGCTTCAGTATGGTGTAGATCAGTGATCTAACTGTGGTATGTGGGCTCCATAGTGCTACGTCAAAAAATAACTTGATTAAAGCAGTTTTCAAGCTACTGTTCAAACTGTGGGTAACGTTACAGTGGCCAACAATATTGAATATACTTGTTAAAAAACTTAGGCCTACTACGCTACTCTATTTTAAAGTTGGTCATTATGGTGCAGTGGCGTGCGGTGAGGTTAATGTCTGGTGAGGCACTGCATCATCACAGTCAGATTTACAAACATATGAACCCTAAATAGTATCTTATTCACCATGTGATTGGCAGCAGTTAACGGGTTATGTTTAAAAGCTCATACCAGCAGTCTTTACACAACTGTATCACACAAAAAAGCACATTTAATAAAAAAAAACATTATTATGGTCTTACCTTTCTTGCTGGACATCCACACAGCCAGCCAGTGCGTGTGTACCACGCCGTTTGAAAAGAACGGGTCTTCTGTCCCGAAGTCAAACGCAAACCTTTTAGCTACGGCATTGGTCTACCTTAAACTATTACCTCCTGCTTCGATTGAAAGTCCAGTTTAGAAAACTGTTTTATTTTACATAGGTAATCCTCCATGTTTTTAATAAAAGTCCAGGCGAGAGGAAATAAACAATCGCTTGCAAACTTCTTTTTTTTTCTTTTTTTTTTTTCTTCTGCGGCCAAGAAATGATCTCTGGGATCACTACCGCCCTCTACCACCAGGAGGCCGGATTACTGCGAGCCTCAACTAGTACGTCTTTTGCAGCAGATTTATGAATGCTCAGCACAAGAAATCCGTTACACACATACAGTTTTTGACAAAATACACTGTACATTATATACCTCAGCTAACTAAACTATGTCATAGTTTAGTTAGCTGATATAATTCATATAGCAATACAGTCTCACTACACAGCAGCTCAGCAGTTAGCCGAGTCATTGCGCACAATCCATGTTGAGGCACAACTGAGTGACGTGCCTCAACTGGCTGCTGATCACCGCACCGTCTCTTCTCAGTATTTGAACGGCAAATGTGAAAATAAAAATAAAAATAATCTAAAACTGGTGAAGTTAAATGGAAAATAACTTTAGTATAATCACTGGATACATATAACAATTTAATTAATTTTTTTTTCTTTTTACATTTTTTTTCTTTCCATGATGGCAAGTGAGGCCCCGCCTCCCCTGCCTCTAGTGACTGCACGCCACTGTTATGGTGGTACTTGGAAAGCCAAGTTTTTTCTGAAGTGTACAAAAAGTTTGAGAACCACCGGTGTAGATTATTGTAGCAATGATATGCTCGCACTGCTCGGTCATATTGTTTATTTGTTTAAGTGGTGGAAAAGTTAATTACAACTAAGTACCATTGCGGCCCATACAGATCACAGACGAAAAAAATATATTTTTTGGTGGCCCTCTAGGGGGTGCTTGTGGCCCAACAATGGGCCCCGGTCATTTGGTTAAAAAAAACACTTTTCCACCAAACAATGGTGATGCTTTAGTAAAAGTTATGCATAGATGTTGTTTTATAGACCATCTTCAAGTCGTTTTCTGGCCTCCTCTTCAGAATGTGCCGTTTTGTGGGCGGTCTTACTTACGTGCCAAAGTCCTCCTCCAGGCCAAGCCCGGTTCCACTGCGTCTCCACCCCGTCAGCCATGTTGTACGTTTTAACACTTCCATATTGAGTCTACTGACAGATAAGTTACAACTATACACTAAAGTTAAAGTACCCATGATTGTCACACACACACACGAGGTGTGGCGAAATTATTCTCTGCATTTGACCCATCACCCTTGATCACCCCCTGGGAGGTGAGGCGAGCAGTGAGCAGAAGCGGTGGCCGCGCCCGGGAATCATTTTTGGTGATGTAACCCCCAATTCCAACCCTTGATGCTGAGTGCCAAGCAGGGAGGCAATGGCTCCCATTTTTAAAGTCTTTGGTATGACTCGGCCGGGGTTTGAACTCACAACCTACCCATCTCAGGGCGGACACTACTATATGCTACAGTGGGGGATTTTGGCATGCATGTGCATGTGCGAGACAGTCTGCCCCACAACAAGAAGAGAAAGAAAATACATTTATTGACTACAGTTTTGGATTACAACTGGATTAAAATAGCGGACTTGCACAAAGCTCTTTGGGTACTCCTCCACCATATTTAAATATATCCACTGACTTAACTAAGAGAAAATGTGTCGCTTTTGTCTCAAATTCCAAATGACTCGTTTGGATCAAGTTTGGAAGAAAGCAATTTAAATATGTCCGTCATGCCTCAATGGTTTGGTTTCAAATTTTCGGGACTTATGAGAATTCCAAATACACAAAAACAGGTATGAAAAGTTTGTTTTGCATAATAAGGCCCCTTCAAGTACAGTTATCACTGGAGGATGAGGCTAATTATATTAGACAGTGAGAGCAAACCAGAAGCAAGCATGCTAATAGCTAAGCTAACTGCTAAGCTAGCTTTAAAAACACAAACAGAAAAGTGCTAAGTAAAGTTAGAAAAGTCTAGATGAAACTATGTTGTGGTACATAATAAGCAGCTAATAACATGAATTTAACAAGTATACTATTAAAAGTCAGGAGAGAAGATAATATAACCAATAACTGTTGGTGTCACAGTTAGTACACGACACATGAGAAGAGGGCGGATCGATCCATACATTGGTGGTGTCGATACCAATAGTAATATCAGTATATGATCGATACTAAAGTGATTAAGTAAATACCGTATATTACCAAATACTAGCCCGGGCGTTTATTTCACAAAATCGATTTTGGAGACAGGCGTTTAAAAGAAGCAGGCGGTTATTTGCACAAGGCTTTTATTTATTTTTGCACCAGGCCATTATTTGGTTACAATGGTTACTGTCCAGTTTTTTTTTTTCGTACAAAAACTTTAAATGTAAAAGCTATTGTAAACATACAAACAAAAAAACAAGAGATCAACATGAGGTAGGCTATCAAAAGACAAGAGATCAACAAGGCCTCAACATGGCAGTAGTGCAACAATTGTCAAATAGAATACCAATACTAAAAATAAATAAACTTTTTAAATAAAGCAGCCTACCGGGAAAAATAAAATTATGGTACCAAGTACTCAAGTATAAAACCCACCTTCAAAACAGAACAATAATACTGTCACTTAAATAAAATAAAGGCTACAGTACTCCAAGTTTTATATAAAGCAGCATACAGGAAAAATACAATTATGGTACCAAGTACTCTATAAAACCATCAAAACAATAATACTGCTGCAAACGCAACCCCAGTAGCATTTTAATCTAAATTATGCAAAAAACAGCCCATGGGCGGCTATTTGGACATAGGCGGTTATTAGGAAGAGGCGGTTAATTCACAAAATAGGGTCAGACCCCGGGCGGCTATTAGGACATGGGCGGTTATTTGCCCAAGGGCGTTTATTTGGTAATATACGGTATTTTTATTTTCTCAAAATAATTTTTTGTTGTTTTTGTTCATGTTTTACAAACTCACGGAATAATTACCTGGACACAGGGGGACTTGGATGGCAGAATTCAAAGTATGTAAACGAGTAGACCGTTATTTTTGATTTTGTTTAGTTATTGTGTGCTATTCATTTTGCTCAAAAAATAAATAAATTACACTCACCATAAATGTAATTGAAAAAGTTACAGTTAACACGAGTGATCAATATTTGTATCGGCTGATTCACTCAGAGTTGATTGGTATTATCAGCATAAACCCGATCAGAACATCCCTAGTTATTGAATATCATCAACTTCTTCTTCTGAGCACTGTCTTTCACACTAACTCGTTGGCAAAACAACTTTTTGTCTCCCTGGCTGTTAGTTAATGTTGGTGAGTAAGACACTAGATGTTAGGGTTCACTGTTGCATTTGTTCCGCCAATTGCACTTTTTTAAAACGGTTTCCTGAATTTGGTTCTGTTACTGTGAAGGGTTTTGGCTGATTTCCCCCAACATGCACTGTTGAAGCACTTAAATAGACCAGTAGGTACGAAAGGGAATATATTCATATGGGTGTACCTCGCGTGAGCGGAAGGGGGTGGGGGGTTTGGTGGCGAGGCGTAGGGCGGTATTCATATTGCAATGCAGTCTGCTGAAAATAATGGAAAGTGCCACTCTACATAGCAACTAAAGCTGTGGTCAAAGTTGGAATTGCCACAAAATATTTTTTAAGATACAACACTTTGCTGTCTTTTGCCATCTAAAGTCAATCAATCAATCAATCAATGTTTATTTATATAGCCCTAAATCACAAGTGTCTCAAAGGGCTGCACAAGCCTCAACGACATCCTCGGTACAGAGCCCACATGCGGGCAAGGAAAAACTCACCCCAGTGGGACGTCGATGTGAATGACTATGAGAAACCTTGGAGAGGACCGCATATGTGGGTAATCCCCCCCGCCCCCGTCTAGGGGAGACCGAAAGCAATGGATGTCGAGTGGGTCTGACATAATATTGTGAAAGTCCACTCCACAGTGGATCCAACACATCAGCGAGAGTCCAGTCCATAGTGGGGCCAGCAGGAAACCGTCCCGAGCGGAGACGGGTCAGCAGCGCAGAGATGTCCGCAACCGATGCACAGGCTAGCGGTCCACCCGGGGTCCCGACGCTGGTGGATGATCCACAGCCCCCCCCCCACCCCCCCAGCCCCCACAAACCGTGACGAATGGGGCAGCAATAGCTGCACTGCAAATTATTTGCCACTTGCCAATATTTTATATCGTATTTCTACAAATCTACCTAGTTTTAAAAACTATTTACTTATTTTTAGTTATTGACTTTACATCATAATCTTCATTTTAGCATGACCAATTATAGTTTGTCTATTCTAGTTTTAAAATGTTAAAATTGAGAAAATAAATAACTATTCAAATAAGATATTTTGGTTTTCCCCACATGGAAAATTTTGTTTAACGATTCTGTAACATCCTGAGGATGCCTAATTTAAGAATTGCAAGTTGAATAATGCTTGTTTCCAGAATAAAATATGTATTTCTATATGAACGGTCCTGTTAATTTGTAGACATACAAATCTTAATTTAGTATGTTTTATGAAGTAAAATTAACTAGCTGCATGGAGAGAAAAAACACTAGTTATTAGAATTTTTTAAAACTAAAATCTAGTCTTTTTATCGTTTTATTTTGTCAGCTCTATTTTGCAGTGTACATACCTTTCTATTCCCCTTACTGAGATTATTGGCTGATATTCAGACTTCTCTGTATTCTGCTTGGTAGAATCTAGCTCAAGCATACCCAATCCAACACGCTGCGTCCTCTGGCTCCAGTCTTGAACCTAACCCTCGGAGGAGCGGGAAATAATTAGGAGAGAAAACTGCCGCTGACACTATTTCTGAAAGCGGGGTATTGTAATGAGAGCAGAGCAGGTATTCATTGTGTCTGATGGAGCGACTGAAAGCCGCTTGATTTTCAGGCTGCCTGGGAGAAGAAGCCTGGCAGAACTTTGCCGGTCCCTTAATGCACACGAGAAGAGAGGCTAGGGAGGGTGAGGCAGAGGTGTCTCCAACAATGGCAGCAGCCAAGGTTGCAGCTTAGTAACCTATTCAAACTGCACTAAAGTGACGCATGCACACCCACCATTTTTGTCTCCAATCCTACTCATCTCTTCCTCGGATCTTGTTCCCGTCATTAGTTGAGGGATGCCATCCAGCCTCTGATTAAAAACGTTCTGCATTGGTTGTGAGGACTGCGTTTTGGTGCAAGTACGTTGTTGTTGTCCAATGATTACTTACAATGGTACGATGTGGTCTCAGGCTATGTCTACACTTAAACAAATAATTATTTAGCCTAAGCATCGTGTCAGCCACACTAAATCATCGTTTAAGGTCCCCCTCCTTGGATAACTTTTTACACGGGTAAGTGTGCCGTGTATTTCTTGAATCTCCGGCTCTTAGCTTTGTATGGACTCATTGATCGTTTACAAACTGAGTTCGGAGAGGAAGTGAAGCCAGAAAGACCGCGGCCCACACAGGAAGTGACGTCAGAAAGACCGCGGCACAGCCAGCTTCATAACAACTAACCACTGGAAAGATGGAGGAGAGTCATCCAGACATGCCCGTGTTTCTTCTACATTTACAGTATAGACGCTTGTAAAAATCACACATGAATACCTTAAGTGAAGAAAACACGCGATTGCAGCTATTTCCGATACAACACATCTCAGACGGCAAGAGAACTTTCGAATGTCCAGGTCAGCTGTGATTCTACTTAGCGACAAACTTTGTCCATTGGTCGAAGGAGAGACAACGAGAATGCGGGCTCCTGTGAATGTGATAAAAAAAAGGTAGCGTGTGCTTTGTATTACTTGGCCGTCGAGTGAAGACTACAGAAAATGCTTTTAGACTGGCAAAGCAGACTGTATCAGTTATTTTCCGCCATGTATGTCGCAGACTCAACGTCTAGGTCCAGAGTGTATAAAGTCACCAAAAACAAATGGACAATGAAGGTGAAGGCAAAAGAGTGAGGAGTTGTCAGGACATGGACTCTGGCGTGATTTGTTCTCCCGAGGTGCAAATGATTTGGACCGGACATGGCTTGGAGGTGGGTACATGATTTAATATAATGACAATAAAAAGGAATAAACAAAAGGCGCGCACAAGGGCGGAAGTACAAAACTTGGCTATAAACACAAAACTTGCACAAAGGCAGAAACTATGAACATTGAAACAAAAACACTAACTGTGGCATTAATAAACAAAAACTTACTTGGCATGGAAGCTATGAAACAAGCAGCGTGAGCTGAGCATGAACAGAGTGGTAGGAGTGTGATGTCGCCAGGGAGACTTCCTGGCAACAATCGGTTTAAATAATAGTGACATGATTAGTGAAAACAGGTGCGTGACTCAAAACGTGAAACAGGTGCGTGACATGACCATGTGAACCAGGTGAAACTAATGGTTGCTATGGTGACAAACAAAAGTGCACCAAAAGTCCAAAAACAAAACCGAACATGACTAAAACAAAACATGATCACACAGACATGACAGGAGTGTCCTGACCAGATATCTAGATCCCTAGATTGATTGATGTAAAATGTTCTTTGTCACATTGTTTACGTGTCTAATACAGATTTGATTAATTTATGACAGCTCAGGTGTGATTCTCTACAGTAGGGCCCCACAGCACACTGGATTCCAGTTAATTGAAATACCACGACACTGGATATTGTTCAGATAAGTTAAATGTAAGAACTTGCACACAAAGCAACACTGGAGGTGACTATGATGTGCGCATTTTTTGCGCATGCGTACTAGGTCACGTTGCGACGGAGGGGGTGAGGGGGTCTTAAACGACCATTGTGTGTGGACAGGGATAAGGTTAGGTGGGATTTACCCTGGATAACCTTAGCCGGCTTAGTGTAGAAGGGGCCTCAGCGCATCACAGAGTTAAAGAATTCAAAGACATGTGATGCCACACCAGCACAAATAAGATGACATGAAATTTAGTTTTGCAGGTCCCAGATTTAGCCTTATAACTACCACAAGAACGATAGCATGTACATGAGAATGTAAAAATAACAATATCTAAATTGAGTAGGTTGTAGATAGCTTTAGTGATTGGAAAATCTATTATAAACAGAATAGGGTTAGGGTTAGCCACACTGGCTGGCCCCTGTTACACATGTGCAATTGTTAACATGTACGGAAGTGGTGCAGACAGCCTTTTTTAAATGAGGATTTTGCATGTTCTATGAGGCTTTCAGCATAAATACACTCATTTACTACACATCCATGTTATCATGCTCCTTTTGAAAAATGCAGCTGTACTATTTTTTATTTTTAAAAAAACATTTGTTTGGGGAGGCCAGGGGGGATTTTAGAAGTTGTCCCGCAGTGCATCTACAACAGAACCCACTTTTTAGTGCGCCGTGAATGCACCCTGGGAGATGCTGGCACTAACTGCGGGCATGCATGCGCTGGAATATTCCAGATGCAAGAAAGTGCATATTGCACAAAGTTTTTTCATATAGAATATATGGCAATATATATCCTATATGAAAAAAAACGAACAGCATGGACAAAAAACGCCAGCAGAATCCAAAACGTGTCAATTTAATTAGTTTTAATCAGCCCCTTAAAAGGGAACTGCACTTGTTTTTGGAATTTTGCCTATCGTTCACAATCATTATGAGACAAAAACACATATGTATTATTATTTTTTTTTTTTTTACATTGTAATTTGTAGTAATCGACTCATTCTAGGTGGCTGGAAAAGGTGCTAATAGTAGTAAGTCATTTTACTCCATTTACATCTTGTAACCATGCATTAGCAATATTGTTATTATAACCGTTTATGCAGACTAACTAATTTTGTTTTATTAAATCTGTTGCCCCTCATGAAGTCTGTCATGATTAGTAGTGTTGTTATTGTAATGGTATTGTGGGAAAAAAAAAAAAAGTGCAGTTCTCATTGAAGTCATCCAGCAGCTATACAATTATAATATGATATTGCTGAAGAGACGATACAGTATGTTTAAAATTGTTATTTTTAACACCTGTTGACGAGCTGCAGCGCAATCACCTCCTTTCTCACAGCCATTTTGCGCAATAGCCAGTTTGAACATAATTGTCTCACTTAAAGGTGCCATATGTAGTAATGTGGCCATAAATGGTACTGCAATCACGGTCAAAATTATGTAGTCCCCTCCCACTCTCCATGACTGAGGTTGGCAGATACGCAGCCAAATCCTACTCCTACTCCAAGGAACTTCAAATGGCAATCAACGAGTCCTACGCTGTAGCTTTCACTTGTTTATGCTTCTTGCTAGATGGTTTACTAAGTAATTATGCCACATTTTACTATTGTCGATTAGCCAAATGTATTTGTAAAGTTACGCAGCAATATTTTAGTTGGGAGTCGGGACATATTGTTGGCATTACTCTGCTAAAATGTCTAGTTTGACCGCACGGACCACCATCGAAATAATTATGTATAATAATATATAACATATTATATATCGCATAGGCCTACTTTGATGGCAAGTCAAGGCCAACAGTAAAATTACCGCCACATTTTGTTCAGCATAACTCCGTGTTGCATCCAATCTGACGCACTGCATTCTTTTCCATGTACATGCACATCAAAAAGTGCATCGTACACAAATACAAATAGACGGAGTAGACATTGAAGGGTAAAATCAACTAGATTTGTGGGTGTAAAAATTGATGATAAAATTACTTAGATTTACTAAGGTCTGACATGTTTAGTAACTTTACCAGTGGTAGTAGCCAGACGAAGGTGGCGGTGTGTAACTGGCAATCTGGATGTGACACACTCACAGACTTTCTAATTGGTCAAACGGTGGAGGGCGAGGCATCGGAATGAAAACAAAAACAATATTTCGGGGCTGTAAATCAAATTTTGAAATGAGCATATCCCGGTTGAACTACTGTTATCATTTGTAAAGGCATTCAAAAAGAACATGATTTATTAATGCCTTTTGACATATCAGGGCAATTTAATGAGGACTTGATATGAAATTATTACACATGGCACCTTTAAGAAAAGCAATCCTCTGAACACAAGCTTAATAGATCAGATTTGCGTGCAGGATTAAGTTTGAACATGTTTTGATACATGTTTTATGCCCCTTTTCACGGGAAAGGTGAGATGTATCAAAACTGACATTGAAGTGGAAATATGTGCTGCCTCACGGCAACTTCATTGCTGTCGTATGCAATTTTGTACATGCTGTGGATACTTAAGTGACACATAAGTGATACTAGGTAATAGTTCACTTAAAAAATGCCAACTTTTACGCCTCAGACTGATTGATGCGCCCATCAGAGTCATATGAACAATTTCCCCAGCTCCCCCATCAAACGCTCGCCTGTTTTGGCGGTGTACATCCATCTTCTTTTTCACATTCTTCCTGATGCCCCACCATTTTTCTTTTTTTTAGCCTGTGTGCGGTGTCCGTAGCACAAATCAACCCTCTTTCTGATGGCTGCAAGGCGAAAGAAACACCTCCTCCTGAGTCTGATTGGGCAGCGCGTGCAGTTCTCAGTCACCTGGCTACTTTTGATATGATTTGCGTAGTTTTAAGGGGGCGTAGCATGGGCATGTTCTGGGAGTTCCAAGCCACGCACAGGTCTGTGGTCAATTTCAAGTAGATCGCGATGTAACAAAGGAATGTTCTTGGATTTGTGCGCGCGAACACTTTCAAACATCTTGAAATGTTACTTGTGTACGCTGTTTTTTGGATTTGATCGTACGTCAATTTTTTGTAGAAAAGCCACGCAACTCTCTTTACAAGAGGCCCCAGGCCCTTACAGTAGTTTGATTGATCCCATGCAGGCCAAATTTGGATCAAAATTTGCCATGTAATGTAACTGTGCATTAAGCATATACAAATGTAAAATGTAGATGCAATGCTTTGATAACCATAAGCCTTTTACACTTGGGCACATTATGAGATGAGTGGGATATCATCATCCGGGAAATCACAAAAAGCCACTGCCTGACCAGGGCTCAGAAAATCAGTAGCGACTCCTCTCACCCCCACCAAGGACTATTTTCACTGCTGGACTCTAGAGAGAGGTTCTGCGGCCTTCGTAGCAGAACCTTCAGGTTCAGTAACAGCTTCTTCTCTTAGGCCATAAGACTCTTGAACGCATCATAATAATCCCTTCAATTCCCCCCCAAAACAGTTTAACTTGCTGATGTAAAGATAATATAACATACATCCATAAACGTGGATGCATATGCAAAAGTGCAATATATTTATCTGTGCAGTAAATCTATTTATTTATATCTGCACCTTATTGCTCTTTTATCCTGCACTACAACGAGCTAATGCAACAAAATTGTGTTCTTATCTGTACTGTAAAGTTCAATTTTGAATGACAATAAAAGGAAGTCTAAGCCTAATTGACTCAGAAATATCATTTTGCTAATACAACATGTTTATGTAATGCTTGACACAGTAGTAGTGTACCCTTTGCTGGACAATCATCAAACCTTAGCACAATTGTTTGTGTGCCATTGTTGCGCCATTGATGTTTTAGGTCATGACGTACATGCTCGTGCTTACAATTAAAATCCAACCTTTCTTTTCACTCACTCTTTCGTTTTACATCAATGCCGTTGTTTATAAAAAACTACCTTGAAAGCCATTTTCAAATGTTTATGCTTAGGTTTCAAACGTGTGTGTAAACCAGCAGATAAAACAACACAGTCCTTTATCTGTTTGCAGTTGAAAATAGTTGTATTTGTGTTATGGTTATGGTTTGAGTTTGTTTCGAACATGCTAAGTCTGGAATTTATGATATATTCTCAATAAGAAACCGTTACGAGTGGCACAATTTGTGCATTCTTAGCTAAGATCACGTTGACGTGCAAAGATGTAGTTCAAAATGACAGCTGGTAGATGAGAAAGAAGGGGTTGGTTTGATTGCCACTTTTTGATGGAATACAGGTGCATCAACAAAAAAACTATTTTTCCACCCAGTTAAATCTAATTGTTGCATCTAAATGGATTGGATTTAAGCATCAACAAGCCACTCTACTTTATCAGTATATGAATAAAAACTACATATTACAATTGGAGTACCATTCCTCAGGCGGCTACCACATTTCTTGACACATGGTGGAAGAGAGTCAAAACAAGAATAAATATTAACATGTATTTCCAGATTTCATTACAAGCTAAGCTGCTCAGCAATGAAGTGAAATAAGTCACATCCTCATTTCCCAAATTAAATCTCATCCTATTTTAACGAGAATCTGAGGCCAGACCTTTAATGTTTCAGCTATACAACATTTATTAATCTGCTGGGATAGTGATGAAAATTCATCTTGAGTTAGGAAACGGATTGACTAAACACATTTGGTAAAATGGCCACACACAAGTATTCTTTTTTCATTGATTAAACCTACACAAGATCACATTTTAATTACCCAACAACCAGATGTTGATATGATTTCCAATTAAAGCCTGTCTGTTGGCTCCCATTCCTCCCCCATGTCTCCTTTACATCACTCAAATAGATGTATCCATGTGACGCACAATGCTTCAGAAGTACTCCATCCCATCCTGTAAGCAGGTAAATCAAATATGTTCTTCGAATCTGTCAATCAGCCCCATCCTCACTATCTTGTGCCCTATTTATGGGCACGGTGGAGACATTTGCAGGCTGAGATGCAATACAGAGAACATCAGGAAGGGAAAGAAGGAGGAGCTGGGAAATGGAAATTCAAGCCATCATTTTGAATCTTATCTTTCGACCCATCTTCTTCAACTGAAGCACAAGGCCTGGTGTGCTTATGCACGCTGGGTTCCCAAGGTTATTGTAATGTATAAGCAGGATATCATGCTTGGTAGTGATGAGAAATGTCTGAGGAGCGTAGACTCCTGTGGGGAACACTGCAAACTGGAGGAGTGCATTATTACATGTTGTTAACCTGGCTGGCTTTTCTTGACCAGGAATAAGAAACTCATATTTGTCCTTATACCACTGTCAGGTGTACAAAACATCGGTTCCGTTCCTTGAACCCAAAATGTTCACTAATACCAGCTTTAAACCTAAACAACAACCGATTTCACCTGCCAGTTGCCTTGTGCATACTCATGCAAATTAGTTTATGGTTGGAAAGCAGCAACAACAGACTCGATACCAGTGCTCAACAGTACCAATAGTGTGTATTTTTTGTGTGTGTTAACAATGTAAATGTCAATTGGTTAATAATACAAGCTTATATTGTAGCATATTAAACTGAGCTGATTATGATAACTGTGCTGTCTGGTTATTGTATTTTGTTTTGTTATATTTGTCATTTGCAAGTATTAAATATTCAATTTTGCATCCAGTTCCAATTCCAAGATGTTAGATGCCTAACGAGGAAGTAGTCTTTGCCAAGAAGCTGAAATTGCCAGTCTACTCTTATGTTGCGCCCTGCGAAGGGCTTGTACTGTATGTATTGTACTTGATACACAACAACTGTTTGATTATAACATGCATTTTAGTTGTAGTTTTCATTATCGAATTTGGAGGGGTTGAAATTGCCATCTAAAATTGCTAAAGCTAATCAGTAGCATGTATATGGCAAAGCCCATGTAAATTAGCATCAAGCTAGCACTTTTTGGAAAACTGCAGCCTTACCCTACATTCAAACATTTCCAATCAGGCATAATTGTTTTATTGGTATTTAAAATTGCAACATTACCTCGAGGCAGTTTGAATAAGTTTGCTCTGAGTGCTGATGTTGTGTTTGTTTCCTCGAACAGTGTTTGAACCAGTGTTTGGTCTGTGACCGAACAGGATGTCAAGGTCAACAAATGTATCAGGATATGGCACCTTTTGATTTTACATGAAGCAATACCCAGTACTACAGACACAATTTGATCAATGTTTAAAAAAAGTACCAACTGTTTTGCCGATCCCTAAATATCGTGCAATAATGTTTTTATTTATTTATGACTTTAGCCAAATTTCCCAATCATGTCTTATCAAATATGATTTAACTTTGCAAAACGGGTACATTGTAGTACAGCATTAAGCAATGAATTAAGAAATAATAATAACTAAATACAAATTAATTAATTCATAAAAATATTTGAGTGTAGCATAAGGCACTGCAACATAATCAGTGTGGGAAAATGGTCAACTGAATACACAATAAAATTATTCTGTGCAACAGTGACAGCCCCTTGTTTTCAGTCCCATCATTTCTATTGTATTCCACCGTTGTTTGATATTAAAATGCAATTATTATGGAAATAAGTCCACCTGATTATCATGGGCAATCTCGTTGGGGTATGATCAGAATTCCAAGCTGGTAGCCTGCACTACATCAGCTCTGTGCTGTGTTAAGCAGCATCCACTGTCACCAGAGCAGTCCCTCTCCACATCCACATCACTGTCAGACTCGTGTTACTTTTTCCAAAAGCCATCAGGATCCGTCTCTGTCAACCGGCTGTCCCTCACTCCATTAAAGATGATGGATAGAGCTCGGAAAACCTTTCGCCCAGCTGTTGACTCATCCTTGAGAAACTGAAAAGAACTCCGATAAAGGACCACCCCGTCCTTAAATGTCTTTTGTCTCGACTTTGGTCACCTTTGAAGACTCTGTATTGTTATTGTATGTTTGTTTAATTTCTTACCATATATGTTTTAACAGTTATGTTTTGCTTTTTTTTTACAAGCCTAGCATTTGATGGATAGGGCTAGTTCTCTGCACGACACGGGTCAAATGGAAAAACACACAGAAAGAGTTCACCTTTGTTTGTCTATCCGTCATTGTTCTTCCTCTTGGCTTTGTTATCCCCTAATAGCTTGTGAGGATTTCTTCAGGACAACTTGAGACAGATTTTATGATGTTCAGTGTGATTGATAACATGCTCTTGGAGGGATGTCAGGCTTTCAGAGTGGGATAATGTGGATTTCTATCTCTCTGCCTTCTTGTGTGAGACGTGCCATCAATCACCGGCAATCGCGGCCTTAACCCGGTAAAATTAAAACCTTGCAGGAGGGATGGGGGTTTGGTTCCTTCAGTAGAACCAGGACACACATTAAGAGGGAGCGCGACAGAATCGGAACACGGGAGCCGCATCACACCGGGCCAGATATAAGATTCCCAGCACGGGGCAGAAAATATAGTTAATGATCTGATTGTAGATGGCTGTTGACAGGGGAGAGGGATTACAGGAAGAACAGTCTCATTTTCGCTGTGTGTGGAGGCGTTATTAGATCCTAGCCCAGCTAATTTCATTCCTAAGCCTGTCAATATTTACTAGGAACAAGCACAGCACACTGTGGCAGACCCATTCTAGTCTTTGTCTTTGAGTTGAGGTATCACAATTATGCTCCTGTTTCCGTTGCAATATCGGAGCTGTCATGTGCGTGCTCTTCTAAATGTCTTCTCAGGTCGGCCTCTTTTCACTTGTGCATGTCTTGTGTGTTTCAGTCGACGGTTGCATACACAAAGCGGCAGGTCCCTGTCTCTATGATGAGTGTCAAACACTAAATGGCTGTGATACCGGCAAAGCCAAGATCACCTGCGGCTATGATCTTCCTGCAAGATGTGAGTACCAGTAATTAATGTTTTCCCTTTGCGCTGCGTGTGTGTGTGTGTGTGTGTGTGTGTGTGTGTGTGTGTGTGTGTGCATGTGTGCACGCACTGGTGGCTAATGAAAGCTGCTCCATCACACCACAGTCACACACAGATTAAAGAGTTGATGTTGCACATCAAAGTGCATCTAGCAAACTAGCAAAATTCTGCACCCACTGGTCACAACATTAGGTACACCTACACAGTCTAATGCAGGGGCGCCCAAACTTTATGCCTCCATGGGCCAAATTCAAAATGTCCCGATGAGCTGTGGGAAAACACACACACAATAAGTGTGTAGTTTATTCCCATACCGCCATTATTCAAGGTCGTGGCAATCATCACGTTTGATAGATGTCAACTTGATAGCCTTGTGGATGTGCCATCAGTGATTGTGTGAGCTTAAACAGAGTAGGAATATGTATACAGATGTGGGGAGTCACCCTTTAGCAGGCGAAATGAAAAGACTCGGCGGGCTCCAGTTTGGGCACCCCTGGTCTAATGAGAGCCAAGCCCGGGGATATACGGCCAAGGCAGGCAGGTGTTTTGATGAGAATGTTGAGTTGTCTACGTATGCAGTAACAATGGGCTACTGGATGATACCCTTTTGGGTACCATCTGATGGTTACTACACCGATGTGTTATAAGGACTTTGATAAAAAACTGTTGCATTTTATATACTTCTGCACTCCGTCTAAACACAGACTCTGGCAAAACTTCAGTATTAATGCTTTTGGACCTCAGTGCTGCATTTGACACTGTCGACCACTCAATACTTTTGGACAGGTTGGAAAACTGGGTGGGGATCTCAGGCACAGTTTTAAGCTGGTTCAAGTCATATCTACAAGATAGGAACTATTTTGTTTCCATTGGTGACTTTGTATCAGAACCAACCAACGTAACGTGTGGAGTCCCCCAAGGTTCAATCTTGGGGCCGACTTTATTTAACATCTATATGCTCCCACTAGGACAAATCATGCAAAATAATAACATTGACCATCATTGCTATGCCGATGACACCCAAATCTATGTAGCGCTATCACCAAATGACTATCGCCCCATAGATCTTCTGTGCCAGTGCATTGAGCAAGTCAAACACTGGATGTGCCAAAATTTCCTACAACTAAATGAAGATAAAACTGAGATAATTGTTTTTGGTGCTAAAAAAGAAAGGTTTAAAGTCATCCAACACCTTCAATCACTGTCCCTGAAAACCTCAAATAAAGCCAGAAATCTTGGGGTTATTTTAGATTCTGATTTACATTTCGACAGTCACATCAAATCAGTAACAAAATCGGCCTACTATCACCTCAAAAATGTAAAAAGACTTAGAGGGCTCATGTCAGCTCAAGACTTAGAAAAACTTGTACATGCCTTTATTACCAGTAGGCTAGACTATTGTAATGGTCTCCTTGCAGGTCTTCCCAAAAAAACTGTCAGGCAGCTACAGCTTGTTCAGAACGCTGCTGCTAGAGTTCTAACAAAGACCAAAAAATGTGAGCACATTACACCAATTCTTAAATCCTTACATTGGCTCCCTGTACATCAGAGAATAGATTTCAAAATCCTCCTGCTCACATATAAATCACTACATGGTCTAGGGCCCAAGTATATCACTGATATGCTCCCACTATATACGCCCTCTAGATCACTAAGATCTTCTGAGACCAATCTGTTAGCGGTTCCAAGAGTAAACTCAAATCAAGGGAGATCATCATTCAGTCACTATGCAACACATAGCTGGAATAAACTTCCTGAAGATGTCAGACTCTCCCCAACTCTCACTACTTTTAAAACTAGACTGAAGACTTTTATGTTCACCTTAGCTTTCAGCTAAATCTTTTAATCTTTTAACTTTTAACGTCTGCACTGTTTTTATTTTTATTGTCTGCATTTTAATTTTGCTTTTATTTTCTTTCATTTCACTTTGTTGTCTGTGAAGCACTTTGAGTCTGCCTTGTGTATGAAAAGCGCTATACAAATAAAGTTGCCTTGCCTTGCCTTGCCTAAATGATGCTGCTAAAGTACTGTAACTTGACGACATTGCACACTGATTTGTAACTAGCATTAGGAATTCCTCCTATTGTGACCTACAGTTGCAATAATGTTGAATGATGACCCTTTGTTATTGTGTCAATGAAAACTGGTCATAACTGTGATCGTATTATGCCTGCACTGTGGTATTAGTCTCATTAGAGTGTACTTAATAAAGTGTCTATATCAGGAGTTTCAAAAGTACGGCCCGAGGGCCGGATCAGGCCAGCGAACGGTTTTATCCGGCCCGCGGGATGAGTTTGCTAAGTATAAAAATTAACCTGAAAGTTTGGAATGAAAGAAACTGCTGTTCTAAATGTGTTGACAGGATGTCGCAATAGCAATTATTTGTATCTTTGTAGATGAGGCTACATATGTACAAAATAAACAACATGATGTTAGTACATCAGTGGAGGAAAATGATCAAACTACATAAATAACATCCTGTAATTTATCTTGATAGATTGAAAATTAACACCAATGAGTTGACTGATGAACATTATCACAATTTATTCAGAAAATATAAATAAAAAATAAAGATATAATACTATTAACCGCAACATGTAATTGTAAAAAAAAAAAAACCCTACAAAATTATGATTTGTACATTTTCAGAACGTGTGTATTTTTTAAGTTATCGTGCTGTGATTTTACCAGTCCGGCCCACTTGGGAGTAGATTTTTCTCCATGTGGCCCCCGATCTACAATGAGTTTGACACCCCTGGTCTAGCTGGTGCCCATTGTTCCTGTTTGTTGATCATGTTGACGTGGCAATGATGAATGCAACCAGGTGAGTAGATGTTGTTGCTCTTGTGTGTGTGTGCAGATGCATTAGGTTGAATGATTAAATAGGGAACATACTCGATGAAGAATTTGATACATATTACACACATCGTATCGACATTTGCACACCTGCTCATAATGATGGAGTGTCCAATCAAATAGCACTGTGCAGGATTTTAATGAGAGAAAAAAAACATTTTCATCTAAATGTATTAGTTTTAAAAAGTCATCTTTCTAAATGGGGAGTGTTTTGTCGGGAGATGATTATTATGATGGGTGCTGATATGGCTGAATGAGAGCATCATCCGTATACAAACAAATACTAGGAGGCTTATTGTTTCTCCATTTGATTGATTCTTTGTTCAGCCTTCATTTGTTCTAATACCGGACCACACAACTTTCACAATTTATGAACTTTGGGTTTTATCCGTTTCTCTCTTGTGTAAAGCTGCTAACTCCCTAAGCCAACTGGACTCTTCTTGTTTGTTGAAGATGTTTCAGAGTTGCATCCATTTAACTTTTATGGATTAGATGACCTGATGACTGACAATGAACACACACATATTTTTATACTATTTGACTGCTGGCAGAATTTGTGAATCATTTCTGGATGCACTGTATATATAATGTAGTAAAAGACACATTCATAATAACATGTTATATTTACGTATTCTGGTCATTTTATACATACGGCAGTGTATTCATTTCACAGACGCTTCACGATGTTTGCTTTTCCCTTCAACAATACCAACATTACTACACATGGCAGGCTTTGTGGGAGCCAACAAAGACTACTTTGGGACAAATGATGATCCAGAACTTTATATTTTTGTGCCTGCATATGCAGAGGATAATCTACAAGTTTTAGAAGCTGTGTGCTAAACAGATCCAGCTTTAGTATAACACTAAGCATCATGTAGCAGTATTGCTAAGTGCTAAACAAAAAATAAAAACTATGAACATAATAAAACTACCACTTACCGTACAACGTCTGCTCTCACTGGGATGCCAAATGAAAATGTTCACATCTTCCCATTTGGATGAATAATTGATCATAATCGTCACGCAGGTTTAATATTAGGCCGTCGGCCGTCTTTTCGTGTCTTGCTCGCTATCTCCAGGTCTAAGTTGAACGTCAAAGTTAACCAACTTCTCAGTTTATGGCCACAACCTTCTACTAACTATACAAATGAGAGACATTATTTATAATATAGAATTAACTTTCACCAAATCGGAGGTGATGCAGCAGCTCAGTATGTCAATGTAGCTGCCTAGGCTAGTTAGCTCTCGGTGATTGGGGCGCCGTAAAGTGTAGTTTGTCTACGTTAGCGCTTTTACGAACAGTATCGCAAATACTTGGTTTATATTCAGGTTATAAGATGTAATATGAGTATTGTTGGCAGTTTTTGGATGTTGTTTTAGAGGGGTTAATGGACTTGATAAAGTACTCTATTAGTTGTATTGTTAGCCAACTCGTACTTGCCATATTTTATTAATTAGAACCCATTAAAAAAAAAAAACATGTGTTCTTGTCTTGTATAGGCATTGTGAATGATAGGCAACATTTCAAAATAAGTGCAATTCCCCTTTAACAGTATAAAAATAAACATATTTATCTAACAGAAGTCTGCCCTGCGTACCTTAAACAGTGTAAATTCAGTGTTCTGCTTTAATTTTTAATCAGTATGGGAACTACCTTGACAAAATGAGAAGTGACATATTTGTGTTTTGCTAATATCACTGGAAACATTTAAATTTAGCTTTATTTATAAAACAAGATTTCCACTCAGTGTGGTTATTGTCTTTTTGCTATATTTTATTAATTTGTCATGAAATAAAAGTATAATGTCAGAATTGATCACATGAATATACAGTTGAAGTCAACAGTATTAACCCTTTGTTGAGTTACTTTATTACCAGGTAAACTCCTGTAAGGTCACTATATCATAAAGCTGGACACTGAACGGTTATGTTTAACATTGTAGATACAGGAAATTCAGGTCACCATGAATCAAAATCAAATAGAGCAGGTAAGGTTCATTGACAACACTAAATTGACCCTAGTGTGTGAATGTTGTCTGTCTATCTGTGTTGGCCCTGTGATGAGGTGGCGACTTGTCCAGAGTGTACCCCGCCTTCCGCCCGAATGCAGCTGAGATAGGTACCAGCACCCCCCGTGACCCCGAACGGGACAAGCGGTAGAAGATGGATGGATGGATTGATGGATGGATACACATTTGCTGTCGTGTTTTGAGAACAAGATATTATTATACTAACAACAAGAGAGCAGAGTTGTTGAATGACACTTAATACTACTAAGTTAGCATGTATCTCATTGATGTGATAGCCACAAAAAGTATGACTGTTGTAAAAAGTCCAATTTGGAGTCTGATTACCAGAAGCGGTAGAAAATGGATGGATGGATGGATGGTGGAAGATAATTCTTGCTAGCTAGCTGCCGCCAAACTTGGGAAGTGATAGCAGCCACGGCAGAACTAACAGATGCCAGAAAAGTAGAGCGACAGTGAGTTTGACAGGTGAGCGATCACTCCATTGGCTTAGTCTGTAACAGACTTGGAAAGCTCTTGTCGTTTGAAATAATTTATTGATATTTTACGGACTATTTTTAATTTTAACAGTAATAAAAATATGGAACAAAGTGAATCCCTTGACAGCGTAATACGAAACATGCTCGGTTGTTTCTAAATATGGGACGATTCGGTTTTTTAAAGGACAGTTGACAATCATACTTCTGTGTGAGCAAGCAACTAATGGATCGGCTCAAATTTTTTGGGGTAATTTTTAAGAGCATCTGTGTGACTTTTAAAGTGAAAGTGAAGTCGGGTTTGGGAAACACTAATGAATGGAAGAGATGTCACTTGTTGTAATTCGGTCGAGACAAGTGTCCCCATGGTCCTAACCTAACCCTGAAGGATTTCCACGAGACAGCCAAGAGTAGACGTGGAGGCCCAGATGAAATTAGGTTGTGTTAACACACTGCGTTGTAGAAAAAATGTCAAACAAATGGAGCAGATAAATTGTGAGTCTGTCTTTTTCGGGTAGCCGGATCAAGAGACTGCAACACCAAAACAGGGCACACCGTGACAGTTTAATAAGCTGCAATGTCACCTGGGAGCAATCATGCTGCCACTGGGTACTGTTATTGTAATTATCTTGGGGTAAAACACCTCCTCTGAGCAGATAACTTATTATAGATTGAGCGGTTCCTCAAAGGAAGCACTCAGTCCAATTTTTGAAAACAAGTGGAGTTCTCTTTGCTCGTAGTTGTTAACATCTTTCTCTCTGCACTGATCGAAGTCCTCATCGCGCCATCTCTTCAGCTGTGTTCTTTAACACATTAAGGTCACATGCTCAGTCTGTTTGTTCCTCAAAATATTGTTCATTTATTTGCATTAATGTCATGTTTGTCCCTTCCAAACACATTAGGAAGCCTTTTTGGGTCTGCAATCCACACTAAAATGTTCACCTTCTCACTTAGACTTAGATTTCCTTTATTGTCATTCAAATTTGAACTTTACAGTACAGATAAGAACGGAATTTCGTTCTATTAGCTCGTGGTAGTGCAGGATAAAAGAGCAATAACAGTGTTTGCATTTACAAAAGAAGGTGCAGATATAAATAGATTACTGTACAGATAAATATATTGCACTTTTGCATATGCATCCACATTTAGGGATGTATGTTATATTGTCTTTATAGTCCAGCGAGTTAATCCATTGTTTGGGGGAATTGAGGGGATTATTATGATGCGTTCAAGAGTCTTATGGCCTGAGGAAAGAAGCTGTTACAGAACCTACAGGACCTGCTACTGAGGCTGCGGAACCTCTTTCTTGAGTCCAGCAGTGAAAACAGTCTTTGGTGGGTGTGGGAGAAGTCTCTACTGATTTTCTGAGCCCTAGTCAGGCAGCGGCTTTTTGTGATTTCCCGGATAGGAGGAAGAGGAGTCCTGGTGATCTTTTCCCCCACTCTCTGCAGAGACTTCTAGTCTGAGGCACTGCAGGCTCCAGTCCAGACAGAGATGCAGTTGGTCAGTAGGCTCTCTATAGTGCCTCTGTAGAATGCTTATGCTTCAGAACAAGCTTCAAACCAATGTGGCCTCCTTTTTTTTTGTATCTTCCTAAATTTTGCGACAAATTATGCCATAAAACGTAACGAGAGAACAGCATAAACACTTATGGGGAAATTATGGAGTATATTCACTTAATTCAAAGTTAATGTGTCGGTAATGGCCATGTGCTTAACGCTAAATGTGTGAACATTTTGTAAAAAAAAAAAATCAAACCGATTTGGATAATTGTATAACAAAACTAATAACTTAAACCAACATCTGCTCGTGGTTATTCAGAGTACTGGCAAATGGGCCCTCCAGATAATAGACACATTGTGCCATACAAATATTCTTACATTCAAGTACTCACATCATTTTATGTGGCTTGTGAAAACGTGGAAATAATGTTTGTCAACAAAGTATTACATCTCTCTTGATTGATGTATTTCAATTATGTCAGAAAAAAAATCAATGCTTGCAAAAGCAGGTCTTATAAATCTTTGTTGATAAACAAGCTATTCTAAGATTTTTTTGTCATTCAAACCAATTTCAAATAAAATTTGACATTATCTCAACTAAATATGTCTGTCCCTTTAAATATTTATTCTAAAGCAAGTTTCGGTTTGTTGGTAAGCATGACAATAATCAAATGAAGGGGCAATTTTTTAACGCTCAATCCTTCCAGAAGGGCTTTCCAGTGATTGTTGCCCCATTTTGCCGCAGCATTTAAAAATATGTGTGGTAAAATCGTCCCCCGGCGATACAGGGAGACATTTGAATGGTTAGACGGTTGAATTGCGTTCAAATGCTTCAGGGACAAATTTGATGGATGAAAATGTTGATGATTGACCCAAATGTGCAGGGAAATTGCAGGTATTGGGCACAATTGCGAGGCCACACATTATTCAGGGAGATTGGTTGAATTTGCGTGAATTGGCGCTATCGTAACATTGCGAAATCCTTGAGAGACTTTTTCTGTCCAGGTGAGATGCATGCTTCATGATTTAGAATAAACTTACAGGGAGCAGGGAAGCAGCAGACCATTAGATGACGTAAACATAGGGACACACAGGAGTGATCACAGCACCGCTATAAATAGTTTGTCTGTGTTAGTGCTTATAATAACAATATCACTAATACTTGGTTAATATTCAAGTCACAAAATGTAAATTGAGTATTGTTGGAATGGTTTTGCTGTGATGAGGTGGCGACTTGTCCAGGGTGTATCCCGCCTTCCGCCCAATTCCAGCGACCCCCCGCGACCCCAAAAGGGACAAGCGGTAGAAAATGGATGGATGGATGAATGGAATGGTTTTGGAATTGTTTGAATTGTTATTTATTGGATTTCATGGGGGAAATAGTGGAGCTCCCATTGGCCATTGACTCCGCTCTAAACAGGTTTTTATTTACGTTAATTTATTATTTAGAACACTTTTTTTTTTTTTTATCCATCCATCATGTCTTGCATAATGATTGTGAACGATAGGCAATATTCCCAAAAAAGTTTAGTTCCCCTTTAATTCCTCCATCAGCTATAAAAATATATATATATATATATATATATATATATATATATATATATATATATATATATATATATATATATATATATATATATTAGGGCTGTGAATCTTTGGGTGTCCCACGATTCGATTCAATATCGATTCTTGGGGTCACGATTCGATTCAAAATCAATTTTTTTTTCAATTCAACACGATTCTCGATTCAAAAACGATTTTTTTCCCGATTCAAAACGATTCTCTATTCATTCAATACATAGGATTTCAGCAGGATCTACCCCAGTCTGCTGACATGCAAGCAGAGTAGTATATTTTTGTAAAAAGCTTTTATAATTGTAAAGGACTATGTTTTATCAACTGATTGCAATAATGTAAATTTGTTTTAACTATTAAATGAACCAAAAATATGACTTATTTTATCTTAGTGAAAATATTGGACACAGTGTGTTGTCAAGCTTATGAGATGCGATGCAAGTGTAAGCCACTGTGACACGATTGTTCCTTTTTTAATGTTTTATTAATGTCTAATGATAATGTCAATGAGGGATTTTTAATCACTGCTATGTTGAAATTGTAACTAATATTGATACTGTTGTTGATAATATTCATTTTTGTTTCACTACTTTTGGTTTGTTCTGTGTCGTGTTTGTGTCTCCTCTCAATTGCTATGTTTATTGCAGTTCTGAGTGTTGCTGGGTCGGCTTTGGTTTTGGAATTGGACTGCATTTTTATGGTATTGCTGTGTATTGTTTTGTTGGATTGATTAATTAAAAAAATAAAAAAAAAATAAAAAAAATATAATAATAATAATTAAAAAATGAATACATTAAAAAAAAAAAAAATCTATTTTTTTTAAATGATAATTGACTCTGAATCGCACAACATGAGAATCGCGTTTCGAATTCAAATCGTTTTTCCCACACCCCTAATATATACATATATAGCTAGATCAAGTCCTATAATATAACTATGGGAGAATCAGTTTAGTTTTATTTTTACTTGTTTAACTTTATTGTGAATTGCTAATCATCAAAACATATTTCTAGAATTATTCATAAAATTCATAACATAGAAGCGCATGGTGCTTGCTTGAAATGTGTATCTTCATCATTTTCCAACCTATTCTTAAAAAATTATGACACTGATATGCATTGACAACCAACCTGATCACGGAAATGGTTGTCACACCAACTATGGTGTTTGTTGTCACAATGACATTTTTTCAAAAGGTAACCAGGCGGAACTACATGTGAAAGTTTAATTGCTTTGACAAGTTGATGAATACATAACTTAATGTGTCATTACAATATATGAGCAAGGAAGATGAACAGCAAACACATTTGGGTAACCCTATTGTATTTGTGATATTTATGAATGTATGAGTAAGTGTTATCCCGATACCAATATTTTGGTACCGGTACCAAAATTATTTCGATACATTTTGGTACTTTTCGGTACTTTTCTAAATAAAGGGGACCACAAAAAATTGCATTATTAGCTTTATTTTAACAAATAATTTTATGGTACATTAAACATATGTTTCTTATTGCAAGTTGGTCCTTAAATAAAATAGTGAACATACAAGACAACTTGTCTTTTATTAGTAAGTAAGCAAACAAAGGCTCCTAATTTAGTCTGCTGGCATATGCAGTAACATATTGTGTAATTTATCATTCTATTATTTTGTCAACATTATTAAGGACAAGTGGTAGAAAATGAATGATTAATCTACTTGTTCATTTACTGTAAATATCTGCTTACTTTCTCTTAGTCAAATGCAGAGGACAAATTTCACCACACCTAGTGTGTGTGTGAGACAATCATTGGTACTTTAACTTTAACTTAACTTTTCAAATGTTCTGTCTACACTTATGTTAAAATGTAATAATCATTTATTATTCTGTTGTTTGATACTTTAATTAATACATTTTGGATGATACCACAAATGTGCGTATAAATACAATACCTAGTAGGTACAGGATCATACAATGGTCATATTCAAAGTCCTCATGTGTCCAGGGACATATTTCCTGTGTTTATAAACCAAATATGATTTTAAATACGAAAGAAGATGTTGTGATGCCAAAAAATGGACCGGTACTTTTCAGAGGTAGTATCGTACCGAATATGATTAATTAGTATCGCAGTACTATACTAATACCGGTATACCGTACAACCCTAATATGAGTTTATGTGACAATCAACCCTAAGAGAATGTGGTATTTTTTGCTAGCATTCAGGCAAACAACTGTGTAACAACTAGTTAGCTTGCTAACAACAATCTAAACTTTACCTTTCCTGTCACACTTTTTAAGAGTAATATTTATTATAATGCTATTGTGCAAAAGAAGAAAAAAAAAAAGGTAAATTTTTACAATTTGACATGAAAAACACAAACTTCTCTCACCTCAAGTCCAGCCGTCTTACTCTCGGGAAAACTACCTAGGTGAACTCTCCTCCCAATTCTGTAAATTTTCATTCTACAATATGATATGATAATATAATGACTGTGAAAACCAATCTGAGTGACAACCAACCCCGGTCTCCTCTATAAGTCTCCACAGGGAAAAAAAGCAGACCGTCTGAAATCAGTTTTCCTTTTTTGGAGTTCCCATGTCCTGAGGAACTGAAACTCGACCATACTCGTCCACCCTATCACTAATTCTTAAGTGCAAGACAAGAAAACGGGTCTCCCTTACATCCAACTAAGCATTTTAGGCTGCAAATCCCACTGGCAAATGAGCCTTCCCTTTGCACATGTGGCACTGATTATAATGGGCTGGCCAGGGATTATTAATCAATGACAGTAATTACCCACCTACCATAGCGGAAAGACTCCAAAAACTATCTCCTACATCAGCTTGACAAGGAAATCGTCCATTTGCCCTGATTTTGGACAAGTAACTCATTTGTTCATAGATTCACGATTAAATGAAAATATTATGTCAAGTGTAGCCCACCATGGCATATATTCATGAGTATGCTATTGCAAAATTGTTTCCGATGACGTGTATGGTTGTAAAATATGTGATATTTGTAAATATACCCATTGTATAATGACCATCATAAAAATAACAGGGTGGCAGATGAGGATCTGACAGTTTACAATAAAGGTGAACTGCACTTTTTTGGGAATTTTTCCTATCATTCACAATCATTATGAGAGACACGGCGATGGATGTTCCTTTTTTTGCATTCTAAATATTAAAATAAATGCGATCAAAAGTCCGCTTACAATGTAGTCTATGGAATCCGCGCAATTCCGCCTATAAAACCCCTTCAAAAACATCCAAACACCTCAATTGAGGTTTTATACACATAATGTAAGTATATATGTAATGTAGTAACGGGCACATTTATAAAAACATTTAATATGTATGTATTTAGATCAATTTAGGAATAGGCAGTGCATTAATTAAAAAAAACGCATCAATAGGTTTTTTTTTTTTTTTTTCCATCACTGATTTTTACTCACTGTAGACTTCGTGAGAGCCAACAAACACAATAAAACATCACTTGCTGTACAAGGTAACTGTTGTTAGGACGCCGACTTCTGCGATTTTCATACATTCCCATTTAGATGAAAAGTATCTCATTATCCTCACAAAGAAAAGGGGTGTCGTCCTCACCACTTTCAGGTCCCAAATGGCTGTCAAAGTGTACCAACATGTTGGAATACCTACTCAGACTTCTTCTGCCCAAGTGAGAGGCATGATTTATGATCTAGAATACACTTCAAAGGAGCACCAAGCGAGAAAGCAGCAGTCCACCCAATGATGTAAACATAGGGGCACACGGTGGTGATCATTGTGCCGCTATAAATAGTTTCTGTGTTAGCGTTTATGATAACAATATCACCGATACTTGGTTAGTATTCAAATCACGAAATGTAAATGGGGTATTGTTGGCGGTTTTTGAATGGTTATTTAAATTAAGTTATTTAAATAGGGGAGCTCCCTTTGGCTCCGCTGTAAGCAGACTTTTATTTATGTTTATTTACAAGTTAGAAAGCATTTAAAAAAACACATATGTTGTCACTTCTTTTATATTGATTGTGAACAATAAGCAAAATTCCAAAGAAGTGCATTTCCCCTTTAAGAAAACAACCAAATGAAAGCCTGCTTGTGCCTTTCAATTCACATTGGTCTCATTCCGATGTGTTCAACATAAATTGATAACATCTGAATGGCCAGACTTAGTACACCGCTGATACTAAAGTAGCCTTTTCTCCAAAAGATTTAGTAAAAAAAAAAGTAATTGACTGGTTGCCAGTCTCGGGTGTACCACGCCTCTCATCCAAAGTCAGCTGGGATACGCTCCAGCTCACCCGTGACCCTGAACAGAACAAACACTAAAAAATGCATGAATTGATGTCTGTAATATTGTTCTCTAAATAATACCAAGCATTCATTTTCTTACTAAAATCTTTGGAGAATAAGCTACTTCAGTTGTTGTGTTGTCTGTATCAGTATTTTCTTAAGCATGGCCAGGAAACTATTTGCAACACACAGGTAATTTAATAAAAAAAGTACCAATGATGATTTCAACCTGCATTTAACACACTTTTATGTGGTTTGAATAATATGTATCGGATATGTTTTGGTGTAAATGTTGTGTTCCACAGTCACATTTCACAGTTCTGTCTGTCTGTGGGTGTGTTCCCTGATTGCAAAGTAAACCATACCCCACCCTCTCCAAAAATATCAGAATTTATCTTTTGAAAATGTACACTGTCAAAAATATATATCTTGAAGGAAAACCTCACCGCTATTTTCTTTTTCAGTCACGGTCGAAAATGAACCTAATAAACTGTATAGAAACAGTAAGTCACCCGATAACAACATCCGATACACCCGCTCACCCGCCGATCGATACAGAGCTGCATACAAAAAAAGGTGTTTTTATTATAATTTATGCCACAGCATAAATGCCAGGGGCAATCTGTCCTGTGAATTTGGTTAAAAAAAACTTGGAAAATAAAAAAATGCTAGCAGCACTTTTCTTAAAAGACTAGATTCTTAAGGATGATGATTGACTAGCATTTTTTTGCAGTAGGCCCTCAAAAACAGCAGATTGTCAGGAATATACAAAATATAGATAATAGTTAAGAGAGAAGTCCAAACCTCTCACATATATACTTACATTATGTGTATAAAACCTCAATATAACTTTCTGAAAATGTGGCATCCTAAACAATTTGTCCAGGGTGTACCCCGCCTACCGCCCGAATGCAGCTGAGATAGGCTCCAGCACCCCCCGCGACCCCAAAAGGGACAAGCGGTAGAAAATGGATGGATGGATGGATACTTTTTCGGAAAGTTGAGCGACTAACCCAATTTCACCCAAATGTTGTGGACAAATGAACACATAGGGATTCATTGTATGGACATAGCAGGTGGGTGGGCATGAAACGAGAATATAGAGTATACAGAAGCTCCAGCGACAGCAATCTCACTTAGCAAAGGGAGAAGAGGCGTGTCTAATAATGCCCACATACATACTGTACGTCCAACCCACTGTGACATAGCCTATCTTTAAAACAAGACTGTCAAACACAGCCTTCAGAGCCATCCTAAACTGCGCACAACCCAGGATTTGATATTAAGGCATTGTTTAACAAGACTATCCAACATAGTAAGTAAAAATGTTTGTAAATCAGAACATGTGAAAATCATCATCATCATCATCGCGGTCACTCGAACGAGTATGACGATCCTCCTGGTAGGGGTGTATCCCTTTATGGAGGATGCCTGTGTGTGACTTTGTTTAACGTGGGGAGACTGGTGCACAGACAGTCACCACACAATTCTTGACAGAATCGGGTCAGGGTCCAGTGGCATGGAGTCCAAGACGACTGGAGACCCTTTTCTGCTGCAGCCTTCTTCCGCCATCGCAGCCGTTGTGGTAGTTCTTAAATCTACCGTCTTCCGCCTGCTCCTCCGTTGAGGTCTTCATCGTATCCCTGGCTAGGGGGCAGTCAGGTGCTAGGCCTTTGCCAAGGGCCACCTGGGGTAACAGTAGTAAAGGGGTTAACCTCCTAGTGCCCCACGACCCCATAGAGGAGCCTCCACTGCCGGATGCACTTTAACGTCATGCCCAGGACATTATCATCATAGTTCCCTTTCAAACATAGCCTTTTTTATTTACCCATAACACTTACAAATCATTTCCTGGCTTATGTATCTTTTTGATAGTCAATGTCAGTTATAACTGCAGCTGATGGACTGGTTTCTTTAGGAATATTAAGACAAAGGCAATTTTATACTACTATATTTGACTGTACTGTACAAAAATACAACACAATCACTGAAAAAAAACAACCATTTGGCCTGTGTAATATTTATGTAGTGTTTGGATGATTAGGAAATATAATAATTACAATTATGGAAAAAAAAAAAGGGCTAAAAATGTATTGGCCTTTATATTGTATGCAGTCGCTGCTTACCATCTTGACTTACACTGAATTGGTTTTAGCATATTTAATGAACTCTACAATGTAAAAAATAAAATATTTGAAGAATATCAATCCATCAATCAATGTTTATTTATATAGCCCTAAATCACAAGTGTCTCAAAGGGCTGTACAAGCCACAACGACATCCTCGGTACAGAGCCCACATACGGGCAAGGAAAACTCACCCCAGTGGGACGTCAATGTGAATGACTATGAGAAACCTTGGAGAGGACCGCATATGTGGGTACCCCCCCCCCCCCCCCCCCCCTCTAGGGGAGACCAAAAGCAATGGATGTCGAGTGGGTCTGACATAATATTGTGAAAGTCCAACACATCAGCGAAAGTCCAGTCCATAGTGGGGCCAGCAGGAACCATACCGAGCGGAGACGAGTCAGCAGCGTAGAGATGTCCCCATACGATGGACAGGCTAGCGGTCCACCCCGGGTTGGGAGCAGAGTAGAAAAGAAAAGAAAAGAAACGGCAGATCAACTGGTCTAAAAAGGGAGTCTATTTAAAGGCTAGAGTATTCAAATGAGTTTTAAGATGAGACTGAAATGCTTCTACTGAGGTAGCATCTCTAACTTTTACCGGGAGGGCATTCCATAGTATTGGAGGCCGAACAGAAAACGCTCTATAGCCCGCAGACTTTTTTTGGGCTCTGGGAATCACTAATAAGCCGGAGTTCTTTGAACGCAGATTTCTTGCCGGGACATATGGTACAATACAATCGGCAAGATAGGCAGGAGCTTGACCGTGTAGTATTTTATACGTACGTAGTAAAACCTTAAAGTCGCATCTTAGGTGCACAGGAAGCCAGTGCAAGTGAGCCAGTATAGGCGTAATATGATCAAACTTTCTTGTTTTTGTCAAAAGTCTAGCAGCCGCATTTTGTACCATCTGTAATCTTTTAATGCTAGACATAGGGAGGCCCGAAAATAAAACGTTACAGTAATCAAGACGAGATGTAACAAACGCATGGATAATGATCTCAGCATCGTTTGTGGACAAAATGGAACAAATTTTTGCGATATTACGGAGATGAAAGAAGGCCGTTTTAGTAACACTCTTAATGTGTGACTCAAACGAGAGAGTTGGGTCGAAGATAATACCTAGATTCTTTACCGAGTCGGCTTGTGTAATTGTTTGGTTGTCAAATGTTAAGGTGGTATTATTAAATAGAGGTCGGTGTTGAGCAGGACCGATAATCAGCATTTCTGTTTTCTTAGCGTTGAGTTGCAAAAAGTTAGCGGACATCCATTGTTTAATTTCATTAAGACACGCCTCCAGCTGACTACAATCCGGCGTGTTGGTCAGCTTTAGGGGCATGTAGAGTTGAGTGTCATCAGCATAACAGTGAACGCTAACACCGTATTTGCGTATGATGTCACCTAGCGGCAGCATGTAAATACTAAAGAGTGCAGGGCCAAGAACCGAACCCTGGGGAACTCCGCACGTTACCTTGACATAGTCCGAGGTCACATTGTTATGGGAGACACACTGCATCCTGTCAGTAAGATAAGAGTTAAACCAAGACAAGGCTAAGTCTGACATCCCAATACGCGTTTTGATACGCTCTAATAAAATATTATGATCAACAATATCGAAAGCGGCGCTAAGATCAAGAAGCAGCAACATAGATGACGCATCAGAATCCATCGTTAGCAATGGATCATTAGTCATTTTTGCGAGGGCTGTCTCCGTAGAGTGATTTGCCCTGAAACCGGATTGAAAAGGTTCACAGAGACTGTTAGACGCTAAGTGTTCATTTAGCTGCTGTGCTACAATTTGTTCGAGGATTTTCGAGATAAACGGAAGGTGGGACACCGGCCGGTAGTTTACCATGAGGTCAGGATCGAGGTTAGGTCTTTTGAGTAGAGGATGAATAACCGCTTTTTTGAATGCTAGTGGAACAGTGCCAGAGGAAAGTGATACGTTTATAATATTTAACACTAATGGACCTAATAAAACAAAAAGCTCCTTGATAAGTTTCCCAGGAATTGGGTTAAGTAAACATGTTGTTTGTTTTGTCCCATTTACACATTTTAACAATTCCTCCAATGTTATTTCATCAAAGAGAGAGAAACTATTTTGGAGGGCAGTGTCCGTCGTATATACAGTCGTATCTGTGTTAATAGAACCCAGTTGTAGCTGAGATGCATTGTCTTTAATCTCTTTTCTAATGACTTCAATTTTCTTATTAAAGAAATTCATAAAGTCATCTGCTGAGTGGGTGGAGCTACTGGGAGGAGTCCCTTGTTGGGTTGGAGATGCTACTGTACTAAACAAAAATTTAGGATCATTTTTGTTGAGGTGGATGAGATTTGAGTAATATTTAGCTTTAGCTGAGGTAAGCATGCGTTTATAAGTTATTAAACTATCACTCCATGCTTGATGGAAAACCTCAAGTTTAGTCGCACGCCATTTGCGTTCCAGCTTTCTACATGATAATTTCTGGGCTTTAGTTTCTTCTGTAAACCATGGGGTACGCCTTTTAGGGGCCCTTTTTAGCTTTAGCGGTGCTACACTATCAATGGTGTCGCGCAGGGCGTCGTTAAAGTTGTTAGTGAGGTTATCAATAGAGCCCACATAATTTGGGAATGGTGCCATTACCGAAGGCAGTAGGTCAGTAAGAGTCGTCGTTGTGGCAGCATTAATGTTGCGGCTGCTATAGTAGTTATTATTATTATTATTATTAGTTTGTTGACAATGAGTCAGAACTTCGAATTTTATAAGGTAATGATCGGACATTACTTTAGTGTACGGGAGTATCGTAACTTTGGAGGTGGTGACACCCCTGACAAGCACTAGATCTATCGTATTACCGTTGCAATGCGTGGGTTCATTTATTATTTGTGTAAGACCACAGCTATCAATTATAGTCTGGAGCGCCACGCATGGAGGGTCCGATGGGGTATTCATATGGATGTTAAAGTCTCCCATTATGATTATATTGTCGGCGTGCGTCACTAGATCAGCAACGAACTCTGAAAATTCATTGATAAAGTCCGAATAGGGCTCTGGTGGGTGGTAGATGACAGCCAGGTGCAGAGGCAGCGGTGTGACAAACCTCGTAGTAAGCGCCTCAAACGAGTTATATTTATTATTTAGGTCCGAGGTAAGGCTAAAGTTTTTGTTGTATATTAGAGCAACACCCCCACCCCTTTTAATGGGACGGGCAATATGCGTTCCCGTATAGCCAGGAGGAGACGCCTCACCCAGCGCAAAAAGTTTGTCTGGTTTGAGCCAGGTCTCGGCTAGACCAACGACATCAAGATTGTTGTCTCTAATGACTTCATTAACTAATAACGTTTTGGAAGACAATGACCTTATGTTTAAAAAGCCCATATTATAGGTAGTGGGCTGTTTTGAGGAGTTTTTGTTGAAAGTATCCGTAGTAGCAATATTAATAATGTTACGTTTATTATGCGTAGTGCACTTTAAATAATTTCGACCATATCTAGGAATTGATATGACAGGAATTTTTAGATTGTTTGCCACCTCAGTAAAATGCATGTCCACCTCTGACGCAGAAAAAACATTATGTGAATTGTATATTGTTCTAAGAGAATTGCTATGTGTGCAGGGATTATCCAGCCTGGCACTGGCTAGTTCTAGCTTAACAGACTCCTTATTAGCGCTTCTTTGTGGATTAGCATTTAGCTTTTTCGTTAGCCCCGCTAACAACAACGCCTTTAGCTTTGTTGTTAGCCCCGCCCGACATCCCCGCTTCTGCTTCCGAGCGCACCGCTTACGTCTCTTTCGTTGACGGTCTCCGCTGGTAGTGGACGCCGCTGCTTCAAAGGCCACTGCTGGATGTAGCTCGCGAAGAATTCCCAAGCTAGCGAGTAGGTCCACCGTACACGCATCTTTCAGCCCAAAATGGCCCGATCTCTCCACATCCAGAATCGTAAGTCGGTCGTAAGTGATCACGGAGTGAACACGCTGTGAGCCAGCCATGAAATTGACTGAATTGAAGGGTAATTTTGCCAAATCGGTCTACACTTCCAAGAGCGCATGCAAGAGGCTGCTGCCGTGAAGCGCCGCCATCTTGAAAATTGATCACACAATAAACAATATCAGCATGGTCTCTGTGTCCTTTCAGTTGTTTGTCTGTACAGTATGTGCTCTTGATGTAAACTGTTTGTGCAGACCTGGTCTATAAAATGGACACATATTCATGAAAAGAGATCTAAAATAAGTCCTAATCTCCTTTATTAGTTATTAGTGCTAAGTGATGATTGATGATAATTGAACTTTGCAGTAAAGTAGTCCGAACCATGATTGTTTATTGTGTGAAAATGTTTAGCAGAGACCTTGGGGGTTCATTTGCATTTGCACTTTCCCCCCTGGAGGGCTATTTGGTATCACTCTGAAGGTTTGCCTCGTAAATATAATGCCTCAAAGGAATGTAGTAGTTGTAGCATTCTATTTTCATGCAAAATATTTTACCCATTTTGTTAAATCCCCTAGAGGAGTTTGCGATTGACACTTCAAAAATGCATGTGCTGTTTATTGTGTTGCTTCTATCTCTGTGTGGGAGCTTTAAATAATACATCAGATTTGGATGAAAGGCGTGAATATTCTATTGTTTGTTTATTTTTGCATTTTTATTTTGAGCTTTCTTAATTAATTGTCTTCATGACTGTTTTATGAGTTGTAGCCCATAAAACCCACCCTATACTTTTGCACCATTCCCAGTATTCAGAGTGTGAATGCACCAGTCTTCTTAGGTTTAATTTGCTTCAAATCATTGGTTGAAAAGTAGTTGATTCAGCCTGGTTTTTTTTTTGGTTTATTTACTTTTTCAGTCACTTGTATAGACGTTACCCGCACAACAACGAAACCTTTTGATTAGTCACAGGATGCTATGAGACGTGCGCAGACACCCGTCCAGCACTGTCCCCACCGTGACCCAGCACGTCTTCACACTCGTTGTAGTCCTCTGCACTGACTTCTGCACGACAACAAACATCCTGCTCTGCAATTTATTCATATTTTATATGCTGCTGCACACATCTGCTTGCCTCATGCATTCATTAATGTCATACGCTGTCTATGGTTGTCATCTTACAATAAGGTTAATCTAAAGCAGGGCTGTTCAACTGGCGGTCCAGGGCCCAAATCCCACTTTGTTCACCCGCGCGCGAACACGGTTCAAAACATGGGAGATAAACATTTTTGTAGCAAATTACCAAAAACAAAAAAAAGTGCCCCTGATGTATAGGGGAACTTGGACCACTGTAAACACATTGGTCGATTCTTGCATTGACATTTTAACATTGTTAGCAAACATAGAACACTGGGGTACAACCTTGTGATTTGCATAACCAAGGTGTTTCTCAAGCCAGCCCTTTAAAGGCCTACTGAAACCCACTACTACCGAGATAAAAGTCACTGTGAATGTCCATTTCGCGTTCTCAACTCTCATTTTCAAGAGGATATAGTATCCGAGGTGGTTTAAAATACAAATCCGTGATCCACAATAGAAAAAGGAGAAAGTGTGGAATCCAATGAGCCAGCGTGTACTTAAGTTACGGTCAGAGCGAAAAAAGATGCGTCCTGCACTGCATTCTAGTCCTTCACTCTCACGTTCCTCATCCACGAATCTTTCATCCCGGCTCAAATTAATGGGGTAATCGTCGCTTTCTCGGTCCGAATCGCTCTCGCTGCATTGAAAACAATGAGGAAATGTGAGGAGCCTTTCAACCTGCGACGTCATGCTACTTCCGGTACAGGCAAGGCTTTTTTTTATCAGCGACCAAAAGTTGCGAACTTCATCGTCGATGTTCTCTACTAAATCCTTTCAGCAAAAATATGGCAATATCGCAAAATGATCAAGTATGACACATAGAATGGATCTGCTATCCCCGTTTAAATAAAAAAAAATCATTTCAGTAGGCCTTTAAATCCTCTCCTTGTTGGCAGCTACACATTGTTTGTAATGTGATTTATGTAGCTAAGGTGTTACCTCAGATGCAGTCAGTAGTCATTTGGGGATGGCGTGGCGCAGTTGGGAGAGTGGCCGTGCCAGCAACCTGAGGGTTCCTGGTTCGATCCCCACCTTCTACCAACCTCGTCACGTCCGTTGTGTCCTTGGGAAAGACACTTCACCCTTGCTCCTGATGGGTCGTGGTTAGGGCCTTGCATGGCAGCTCCCGCCATCAGTGTGTGAATGTGTGTGTGAGTGTGTGTGAATGTGGAAATAGTGTCAAAGCGCTTTGAGTACCTTGAAGGTAGAAATACGCTATACAAGTATAACCCATTTACCATTTATTTGTTCAACATCATTACTTATACTAGCTGTATTTCTCAAAGTTCCATTTTAGCTCCTCTCTTTTTCATCATTTGGGCTATTCCACTGGGGTCCTATGAGTTCAGTTAAAAAAAAACTTGTGAGTGACTCACATTTTTTGCAGCAGATTCTTTTAAACACTAGAGTGCCGTCATAGACATGATCTTTGACCAGATTTTTTTTCCAGAAGGTCCTTAGAAATAGCAGAGTGCTCCTGTCAGCCTGACAAAATAAATGTCTACATAGAGGATGCAAATTGTTTGGAATATACCGAAAGAAAAAAAAAAGTCTCGCTTTCTGGAAATGTGGCCCCCGAAACAATTAGGTTGAGTACCCCTGGTCTAAATTATTATCCTGAGTGGACATGTAATTAGTGCATTTATTGCAAACCAACACCTCAAATGTAGCTTTAAGAGCAGGGGTGTCAAATGTACGGCCTGAGGGCCGGATCAGGCCCGCGAACAGGTTTTATGCGGCCCGCGGGATGAATTTGCTAAGTATAAATATTAACCTGGAATGTTTTGAATGAAAGAAACAGCTGTTCTAAATATGTCCACTAGATGTCGCAATAGCAATTATTTGTATCTTTGTAGATGATGCTACATAAGTCAGTTGAGGAAAATGATCAAACTACATGAATAACAAACTGTAATTTGATTTTGATATACTTTTTTTTTTTATCTTGATAGATTGAAAATTAACACCAATGATTTTACTGATGAACATTATCACATAATTTATTCAGAAAATATAAATAACGACAAATATACTGTTAACCGAAAGATGTAAGTGTAAAAAAAACCCAACAACATTATGATGTGTACTTTTTCAGAATGTGCTTGTTCTATTTTTAAACAAAGAACATCTGAAGTTGTCTTTATTTTTAAGCTATCGTGCCGTGATTTTACCAGTCCGGCCCACTTGGGAGTACATTTTTCTCCATGTGGCCCCCCATCTAAAATGAGTTTGACACCCCTGTTTTAGAGACTATAGCAGCAGCTTTGAATTTTCTATGAATATACACTTGCCCCTATAGCTAAATGAAATATATGTGATTAAAGTTATGTTCATATTGACCGATTTATTTAAAACACTACAGGGCCTCTTGTCACAACCCTGAGACTTTGATAAATGAAATAATCAAATTGTCTTAGGTGAGTGTAGTTGCTGACTGATTATCATGGTCATATCTAAACAAATAGCCAGACTTGTTGGTTGCTTGCAACTTTTTTACACTCTGTTTTCACTAGTCTGTTTCAGTGCAACATCTAGGAAGGCAGACAAAACACCTTTGGGAGATGGAGCCCAGCTCAGTTCACAGCTTCTTTATCTCCCACTCCCTTTCCGTACAATCTGAAAGTCTCTGGTGTTTACTGTAAGTGCACCTGTGCTAATAATCATCGACTGGTGATAAATTTCTGCTCCCTGATAGTAAGTAATCTTTCTCAGGCTTTATTTACTCCCGACCAGGGTGTCTGTTCTGTCCCTCCACTCAGCAAACATAGATAAATCCCAGCAAAGTACCCACTCTAAGTGAGTGACATAATTCAGTTTGATTACATTTCTTCCATGTATCAAAGCAGCACTTTGTCCAGTTGTGTATACCATTTTAAGGAACAAAGGCAGATTTTTGAAAATGTTTTCTCTCTTTAGTGCAATTTTCATCCAACATTATTTAAATACGTGTTAACACAAGGGTATCAAACTCATTTTAGATGGGGGGCCACATGGAGAAAAATCTACTCCCAAGTGGGCCGGACTGATAAAATCACGACACGATAACTTAAAAATAAAGACAACTTCAGATTATTTTCTTTGTTTAAAAACAGAACAAGCACAATCTGAAAATGTACAAATCATAATGTTGTTGTTTTTTTTTTTTACACTTACATGTTGCGGTTAATAGTATTCTATCTTTATGTGTCGTTATTTATACTTTCTGAATAAATTATGTGATAATGTTCATCAGTCAACTCATTGGTATTAATTTTCAATCTATCAAGATAAAAAAAATTATATCAAAATCAAATTACAGGATGGTTTTTATGTAGTTTGATCATTTTCCTCGACTGATGTACTAACATCATGTGGTTTTTTTTGTACATCCATCCATCCCATCCATTTTCTACCGCTTATTCCCTTCGGGGTCGCGGGGGGCGCTGGAGCCTATCTCAGCTACAATCGGGCGGAAGGCGGGGTACACCCTGGACAAGTCGCCACCTCATCACAGGGCCAACACAGATAGACAGACAACATTCACACTCACATTCACACACTAGGGCCAATTTAGTGTTGCCAATATGTAGCATAATCTACAAAGATACAAATAATTGCTATTGCGGCATCCAGAACAGCTGTTTCTTTCATTCAAAAATTAGAGGTTAATTCTTATACTTAGCAAACTCATCCCGCGGGCCGGATAAAACCTGCTTGCGGGCCTGATCCGGCCCTCGGGCCGTATGTTTGACACCCCTGTGTTAACATATATACATCGTTAACAGTGGAAAGAGAAGTACAGTCTTTGAATTTAAAAAAGCTTCTCCTATTTTTTAAAAACAAAATTTAAACCTTGGACACCTATTTCTATTGTTTCTATCTCCAAACTTTTTGAACAGCATTATACAATTAATATGATTTAACTAACATATCACTAAAATTGGGAATGTGCCGATCGGTCCGCCTCTGATCGGTATCAACCAATTTGCTTGAGAAAGTACACTGTATTTATTGTCAGTGCCCCGCTAATGATTTACCTCTATACACAGTGTGGAGCCGCTCCCCGGCAAATCAATTATTTTTTTTAGTATCTTAAGTAACATTATCACTGGAGGACGAGGCTAAACATGTTACACACGGAGAACGAACCAGGAGCAGTCATGCTAAGATAACTGCTGAGCGAGCTTCAAACAACACTAATAAAAAATGCTTAGTAATGTTTAAGAAGTGTAGATGGAACCATGTTGCAGTAGAAAGTAAGCAGTTATTATCAGGAAATTACAGAAGTAGATTTGTTAGAGTCTAAATACAGGGTAATGCTGTTGGTGTGTCAGCATTGTCGCAGTCAGTACACGACACGTAAGAGGAAGGCGGATTTATCCATAAATTTGTGGTGTAAATACAAAGGCTAATTTTATTGCATGATCACTACTAGAGTGATTATGCTGATCTTTCTGTTTTTTTCATGATCATTTTTTCGTTGCTTCTGTTAATGCTTACAAACTCAAAGAATAATTCCCTGGACTTTAAGGGCAAAAACCATTGGATTTAAATGAGTGGTAGATAGTGGCTTTTTTTTAGTTATTGTGTACTATTGACCTCGATTCACTCAAACAGTTGTATGTAATACAAGAGAATAAGAAAGTAGTTCAAATATGGTGTTAGACTGGCAAAAGCACTCAGCATAAATACTTTTGTACATTGAAAAAATATTTAATAATACATGCAATCGGTATCGGTATTGGTTTGGACTAGGGCTGGGCAATATATCGATTTACTCGATATATCGCGGGTTTGTCTCTGTGCGATATAGAAAATGATTATATCGTGATATTCGAGTATACGTTGCCACGCAGTTGCTTTTAGCTGCGGGGCATTAAACTGCATGTGTTTCTCACTCTTTCCTGTCTCTCCTTCTCACAGAGACTTTAAAACAAGCGCACCTTCTTACATACGTCACATACTGTCACGTGACGTTGCGAGAGGTAGCGACATGGTAACGTTAGCTGTGATGCTAACAGCTAACGGTGTGGTTTGAATGGTAATACGAGAGAAAGAAGGTGCGAATCTGGTAACAAATGGAGGAATAATTAATTCCCAAGAAATACAGCACGGGGTCCATCGTCTGGTGGTGGTTTGGCTTCAAGCGGGAATATGTCTTTACATCATGTCAACATCTCCGTTCGGTGCCACACCAACTACATGCCGAAGCAACTATTTCCACATCAACACCGTAGGACATATACTATTTGATATGCAGCCCATTTTTATGTGACACTTATTGAAGTATCTTGTGTGTCATCATGCACAAAAGTGCACTTATAGCTTGTTTTAAAATGTCTCTGACAATCTTGCACTTTCTGTTTTGGAAATGACATGAATGTTTGTGCCACTGTTTAATAAATACAGTTTTGCTAAATTGACTTAGTTGTGATTTCCTTCTCTGCATGAAAGTTTAAAAGTAGCATATGTTAATGCAGTATGAACAAGAATGTTTTAATGTAGACACATAGAATCATCATACTGCTGTGATTATATGTATCAAGTGTTCATTCAAGGCTAAGGCAAAATATTGAGATATATATCGTGTATCGCGATATGGCCTAAAAATATCGAGATATTAAAAAAAGGCCATATCGCCCAGCCCTAGTTTGGACCAATCTTACTCATTGAGGATCACAATTGGTAGCATATAACCAGAGTTGGGCGGCACGGTGGAATAGGGGTTAGTGCATGTGCCTCACAATACGAAGGTCCTGAGTAGTCCTGAGTTCAATCCCGGGCTCTGGATCTTTCTGTGTGGAGTTTTATTCCCTTTCTCCGACCAAAGCTGGCAAAGGCTAATTCTCTGATGATGCCTTTTAAGATTATGCTGTTCTAAGAGTGAGTTTACCCACCCCGATCTCCTTGTAGTTATTACCTAAACACAGAGGTGGGTAGAGTACCCAATAATTGTACTCAAGTAAGAGTACTGTTAGTTTAGAATGATATGACTCAAGTAAAAGTAACACAAGTCGTCATCAAAATAATTACTTGGGTAAGAGTAGGTAAGTATTCTGTGAAAAAACTACTCAAGTATTGAGTAACTTGTGAGTAACTTCTGATTTATTTAGTAGTTATTTTTTAATGGTTCTTGGACTACAGTTGTAGTTGGTGTGAGTGTATGTTTAGAAACAATTAAATGTATTTTCAACATACTTCAACATGTTTTCTCCAGTTGGAAGTAGAATACCTGTAAACTGAAATGTGAAAATGTCTACTGACACACATGACAGCACATTATATAATGTTCTTTTTACTAGTTTAAAAGTAACAATTGAAGATTGTTTTGCTGCCTTGTTTTTTTACAGTCAGTATGTTTCTGAGTACTAAATAGTCTGACTCGTCAAATAATTTGGTGTCTTCTATTTTCACAGCTCTATGCGAAGTTCTAGTTTCCATGCTCTTATCTCTAATGTGACTGATTGCCATACGCAGTGTTCCTCTCGTACGCTAGGGGATGATTATGGTCATTTCGGCTTGTTTAGCTATGTTCGACGTAAATATAGTAGAAGAAGATAATGCTACATGCTAATAAGCTAGCCTTGGTAACTTTGAAGCTACAGATCAAACAGATAATTACAACCTTCCACTGCCTTTTTGTGTTGTTGGTAATGTTTTAATGCAGTGGTCCCCAACCTTTTTGTAACTGCGGACCGGTCAACGCTTGAAAATTTGTCCCACGGACATAAAGAAATACAATCATGTGTGCTTACGGACTGTATCCCTGCAGACTGTATTGATCTATATTGATATACAATGTATATATTGTGTTTTTATGTTGATTTAACACAAAAACAAAAAAAACTAAAACTTTTTTTTTTTTTTTAATTTCTTGCGCGGCCCGGTAGCAATCGGTGGTTGGGGACCACTGTTTTAATGTGTTTAAATGATACTTGTGGTTGTTGGGTTCATAAGAGAAATACAATAATATTGTTTTTTTAGTCAACTGTTTTAAGAGGTTTCTGTTCAGCAGTTCTCTCGAACCGGGATGTGCTGAGGTCATGTCACGTAATTAAAGTGTCTTGTTTGGGAACATTCTGACACTTATCAAACAAGTAAGGTCTCTATTTTATCATATACTTTTAAAATACTGACCTATTTCAGCTTCCTGTAGCTGTACTTTGTGCTTGTTTGATTGGTGAAATAGAATCATAAGTCACTACTGCTTAAGTTAGATTGGCGAAAGAGAGTCATGTGACAGTGCCTACCAGAAGCAGGGTCGCTGACATAAGAATACGTGTTTGCAAGCCTTAATCAACCATTATAAATAATTGTGATATAAATAAATGTAACAATCGGAATGACACCAAATATAACGGACTAAAAGCCGTGTTTCTTCTTCTCAAAAATATTTAACTAAAAGTAAAAAGTATATTACATTAAAACTTCTCTGACAAGTATAATTTATCCAAAAAGTTACTTAATTAAATGTAACGGAGTAAATGTAACAGAGTAAATGTAACGCGTTACTACCTACCTCTGACTAAACATAGTTGGTATTTACGATCATACATCTTGTTGTGTGTGAGGAGGTCTGTCCGAAGGACACCATGATTGTCACTTGGAATGGAACAATAGCCATTTGTAAAACGAACTGACTGGATGATAATGAAGCAAAACAAATAAATAAAAGTGCAATGCACAAAGTGAATTGGACTTGGAAATAGAAGTCCTTGGCGTTACGGCAATACAAGTGACAAGAGGACCACCATGATCTTTTTTGTTGTTGTTTGAGCGGGGTCTCTCACATTTTCTAAATCTTCCGCTTAAGGGATCAAATCGACCCAGCGTGACTGTCACACCAGTGTTGATTTTAGCAAGATGTCCGACTTGAGTGAAAGACATCTTTTGTTTGGAAGAAAAATAGTGGGCTTTAATTCAACCACGGTGGCCATCACAGGCCAACCACACACAGAGCAAAGCCGCGTTTATGTCAGTGCTCACATCATAAATGTCACTTCATGCTCAGGCTGTTTTGGTCCACGCTTTGCTATTTCCGACAATAAGGCTTGGCTTTTCGTTTTCGCCAATTCTTTTGCTGCTGATCTACACAATAATCAATCATTATTGATTATTAAAAAACATAATAATAGATACATATTGAATTGGGTAACACTTTAGTATGGGGATCATATTCACCATTATTTAGTAGCTTATTAACATGCACATTAGTCACATATTGGCTCTTATTTAGTCATTATTAAGTACTTATTAATGCCTTAGTCTGCATGGCCTTATTATACAACCAGTAAACCATTAACTAAGAGTCTTCCCTCAATAACCTCAGAATTATTGCTTATTAGTATGCCTAACCCTAGCCCTAACCCTTATATGTTCCCCTAGTGTCCAAATAACTCTAAATAAAGTCTTGCTTACTTAGAATATGTTCCCCATACTAAAGTGTTACCTTGAATTGCTCTAGAATAATAATGCATGTTCCTGTCGTCCTCTGCATTTTTTTGATGTAATTTGTAATGCTGACAAAAACATTTAAAACTTTTTTTTAGGAGAATATGGCAATGTACAAGTATTAAAGCTATAATCAAAATGGAACTCCAACACAAATGAAAAATGTCTTGCCTGCAAGAAAATGATGGTAGGACTCTTTCGCAAGGCCACCATTGTAGAATTTGCTCATCATTATTCTCATCATTCAAAGACAAATGAATGACTGACTAAATTAGGCATGGAAAGGAAGATCGGATATCAAGGAGAGACCAGATGTTTTTTTTAGCATTATTTATGAGTAAAAAAAACGCTTCTACTCCACCAGACTAATCCACTCTCCCTCTGGTTCCTCATCGGTTTGAAATGGGCTCGCTCTCAAGGAACTGAGCAAAGCTAATTTCACTATTCATCTGAGGAAGCCCCTGTTGTCTTTTTTTTTTTTTTCCAGATATTTGTTTCTTTTGTTGGCTGGCCCGCCAGTCTTTCAGGCCTCTTGAGTACTAGAGTAATTTGGTAATTTTGCTTAAACGGTGATACTGTAATTGTGTAGCGTCAGCTGCCGAGCTGTCAGTGAGACGACCAACGGTCATTCATCACTAGGAAACAAGATGGGCGGGGAGGGGTCATTTTGACTGATCGGGTAAACATTAGGAGGAAAAAAAAAAGTAGTAAGGGGGGGGTCTCACCCCAAAAATGGATGAAAATTGTAGTAGTGTTGGCCTCTGGGGTAATGGGGTGCAGGCGCAGCCACAGTATGTCTGGCAGGCTGGTTATATGGCAGAAATTGGGTGGATGTGGGGGGGATCCAGGAAGGGGTGCCTGAGTCCCACAATGACAGTGATGCATCAGAATTGGAGCTCGTGGGTGGCGCGGATAAAGAGCGTCCACTGGAAGGTCAGGTTTGAAGTGGGAAGTGGCAGCCGCTATAATGCAGCCCCGTCTTCCCACCATGCACACTTCCATCTGTCCAGTGTTTGTTTTGTTTACAATATTTATGATTCAACACTAACAGTAACTAACTACTTTCTGTTTTTGTTTTTTTTAACTGAAAACAAAAGTAAACAACAGCGTTTAGAAAATAAAATTATACAACTTTTTATCTGAATTTACGTTCCATGCAGGGTCTGGGATGTAATATATAAATACATGTATGGCAGCAATACCTCAACTTATGAGTACCTCAATTTATGAGTGTTTTGAGATAGTAGCTTTTTTGTTATGCTTTATTTTTTTTTATTTTTTATTTTTTATTTTTTTTTGTCCTGTCCAGCTTCTCTGGCAAATCATATTGTTGATGTAGATGCCCATATCGGCTGTACAAATTTACTTTACAAAAGAGAAGTGTGGGATACTTCTCTTGCTGCCCTATTTGTATTTGACTTTATTAAATGGATTTATATTATTATTTGGTGCAGCCCGGCCGAAGCAGGAGACAGAGGGGGAAATTGTGGGGACAAGAGGGGGATAGACAGAGAGGCGACAACAACAGCAAACACAACAATAACAATAACAACAACAACAACAACAACAACAATAGAACAACATCAGCAAATACGATATGTACAGATATGATGGTAAAAGTGATAGCAAAGAAGCAGGTAGTGAAATAAATAATAATACAGAAATGACAATGAACATTGTTACACTACAAATGGAGCAATACAAATACCAATAGAAATAACAATATTGATAATGAATATTAATGCTTTTGGTTGAGCGCATACATTTAAGTTTAGGCGTTCTGTCGCTCCGAACCGGCGGTGTCCTCCTCGTCCAGTCCTGCTGCTACCCAACTTATGCCAAGCCAGTCTGAATATAAAATCGGCGGTTCTCAGGGGAATTGACTCTGTCAGCACATCGCCTAAGAAGCGTCCAGTCTTCTCCCCCAATACTCTAGTTGTGGGAGAGCAAGATAACTTTAAAGTCCTTTTCAGTCTGCTGGAATATATAAATGATGTACATTGTTTTAATGACATTACTTAATAAAACCACTGTAGTTGTTTGTATTACATTATGTTGTATTATTTTTCAAACAATATTTCTTATCTTAATGTGTTTATTTTTTAAAGAAATGTTTACATTGTGGTGTTTTTGGGGACGAAGCACCAATTCAACTGTTTTCAACTAATTTTATTTAATGTGCGACGCTGATTTAAGTTACGAGCTCGGTTATAGAACCAATTGAGCTTACAGGTATATACTAGAGCAGTATTTTTCAATCTTTTATGAGCCAAGGCACATCTTCCTCATTGATAAAATCCAGAGGTACACCACCAACAGCAAAAAGTGTTAAAAAATTAAACTCAGGAGCCTAACTTGACAATATAAAGTTGTTCTCATCAAATACCTGACACAATTGATTGATATTAATTCAAACCAGGGGTGTCAAACTCATTTTAGGTCGTGGGCCACATGGAGAAAAATCTACTGGTAAAATCACGGCAGATAATAATAATAATAATAAAGTTGTTTGAATTGAGATTGTTTTCTTTGTTTAAAAATAGAACAAGCACATTCTAAAATTGTACAAATCATATTGCTGTTGTTTTTTTTTTTACACTTACATGTTGCGGTTAATAGTATTCTATCTATATTTAATATTACATAATTTTCCTCGACTGATGTACTAACATCATGTTGTTTATTTTGTACATGTGTAGCATCCAGTGGACACATTTAGAACAGCTGTTTCTTTTCTTAAAAAATATCTGGTTAATTTTTATACCTAGCAAATTCATCCCGCGGGCCGGATAAAACCTGTTCGCGGGCCTGATCCGGCCCTCGGGCCGTACGTTCGACACCCCTGATTTAAACCATAAATTCACTTACCCTCTTGTCTCAAAGTAGGCCCACAAAGCAATTAGATTTCTGTTGCCACCTGCTGATATGGAATAGTGTTACATGGTTCCCTGACGATCTCTCGCACAGACGCTCAACAACGGCAAATTATAACGGCATGTTATAACTATTAGTTCGCGCAAAGTATTTTTTAAACCAATTCGGTGAAATGGCATTAATGTCCACGGCACACCAGACAATATCTTACGGCACGCTAGTGGTTGAAAAACACTGTGCCAGAGTATATATTTTTTTTTCATATATATTTTTTATTTTTCCTTAGCTATACACCATATTGCTCATCAATATTGTAAAATATTTATCTATTTGTATTCCTATTATTGCAAGAACAAGACAAAGTATTAAAACAAACAAATGAAATAATGTATGTGTTAAATACCAAGCTGCACAGTGGCCTTGTCCATTGGAGCATCTCTGTGGGAAGTTTACATCTTCTCCCCTGTGCTTGTGTGAGGTTTCTGTGGGTAAACGCTTCCACATCATTAAAACATGCATCAAAGGCTAATTGTAGATGAAATGGTTCATAGGTGTAAATGTAAGTGTGAATGGTTCTTTGTGAAAATGTGCCTTTTGATTGACTGGTGACTAGGTTAGGTGTAGCCTCTCTCCTTTATCGCCTATCATCAAGTTGTTTAAATAGTGACACGTCAAGCAAACACAAAATGAATAAAGATGATCAGTACTAAACCAATCTTGAAGATGACTTTGATTTATTTCTATGTGAATCTGTCACTCTGTTTTTTGAACGTCCTACGCTGTCTCCTTGAAGTCCTTCTTCTGTAAAAACGGACCACAGTTTGTGATTTACCGAGGCTCTTGGCACTTAAAATGAATACATACAAGGCCTCGAGCTTCACGATATTGTAACTGACACCCGGAGAGAACACTGCCACTTATTCCTCGGGGACGACAATGCCCACTTTATGACTCTTGTCACAGGAAGAAAAGAAAAGTTTCATTCTTCTGGCTCTGTTTACTCCTCATCCCAGACTTGGGATAAAAACCAATTAACAACACTGAGCAACAGAATCCTGTAGTGCCATTTTCACAGCTAATTATGCAAGACTACCTACTGCCCGCCTAAAACGTTGTTGTGATGACTTTGATGTATTTTTTCCACTAAATGGTTGTGGTTCTTCTACTCATTAGGCTTTTAGGATTGTAAATGTTGACAGGTTATATCTATCTTTTTTTTTTTTTTTTGTCATGACAAATTATTCATCTATTTTTTTTGTTTTTTTAAACATTGCATTAAAGAAACATTCTCCACAAAAAACAGAGGGAGGAACAAAATGTTAGCAAAGACTTTGTGTGATCACTCCTACGATTTTTAACAAAGCTATGTGACCCGTGTTTTTGTCCCAGGCTGCAATTGCTGTTTTTTTAACGGCGTGGATTAAGATCCGTGCTGTGGTCCTTAAAAAAACATTACCTTCCCATAAAAAGGCATATGGTTTTCCATAAACCCTAATGGAGAAGGGGACCAATGCACAGGAGCCTTGTGTGTTTTTCAGGCACACCGCTTACAAACGAAAATGAGACCTCTCAAAGGCTGTGTATATCTTTATAGTCTTGGTAAAGGTTTTCTTCTGTTCTCCTGGATTTAAAGGCAATATCACGATAGATAGAAAGATAAAGAACAACTTTTTCTACAAAACCACCAAGTTATTATTACTATTTAAGAGTTAGGGCATATTTTTAAAGATGCGAATTCAATGGTTTGTACGAGGAGTGTAACAATTCGTTTTTGTGGTTGCTGATACGATTCACAAACAATATAATTTTTTTTAGAATGATAAGATCTGAAACGATTTAGTGAGTGGGAATCAATTTAGTAATTGTTTACTTTTTTTTCTGCTCTCTTGTTCAACATTTAAGATATTTTCAAGTACAGTCACCAACATTTTAGCAGTAGATTTACCTGCTACTTTTGCTGTTGTTTATTAACATAAGAATAATACAAACATAATATCAACAATACAGTGCAACCAACATCTCTTCAGGTTGAATTAGCAGTAGATTTGCCTGAGAAATTAGGTGCAACCAAATATTTTCTGGTTAAATGTCTGCTACTACTCTCATTTTAATAAACACAGAACATCATAAAGACATACCAGAAGTGATAGTGGAGACATTTTGCGATACACGGACCAAATCATTAGGGTGTAATGTGCGAAGATGGAAACGTAAGTTTCAGTCCCAAATATATTTCTTTGTTTTACTTTTTAAATAATACCAATACAATATGAGTGTTTATTGCACTGTTTTTAACCTTCTGTCTCAAGCTGGTCTGTCGGCGAACTTGCTTCACTGTCACTTCTGTTTTGTCTGTTGCATTCTTTGTAGTTTAAAGTTAAGTTATTTTAATGTCGTTTGTTGTTGTTGTCGCTTTTACAATAGTGCTGTAGCTGAAAGTTGCTGTGTTGTACTTAATGGTATTGTCTTGTCACGTTTTCAATTGTTATGGCCTTTCTCGACCTCCGCCATTTTTGTTTCGATGACTCTACAGACGCCTCTCTTCCGGAAGGCCAACTTACCAAGCACAGATCGATATAATTGAAATCAAGGAATATAAATCGATCATCGATTCATATTTACATCCGTAGTTGATAACCTTCTGTCAAAGAAAGAATGACCCTATCCAGGTCAATAAAATAACTCAAAACGAACATTAGTAATAATTCACACTATACCTACTGTGAAACATGGAGGAGACTCAGTAATGTTTTCAGGCTGATTTTCTGCATCTGACACAGGTTGTCTGTGTGGTAAAGTTACATCTTAAGGATCTCAAGGACTTTTGGAGCAAAATGTGCTGCTTAGTGTCGGAAAGCTTGGTCCCAGGTCAGTTGTCCTCTTACCGGTCAGTGACCCAAAACAAACATATTTAATAATGGAGGAGGGTGAACAATTGGACTATTCGGAAGTGGCCTTCTATGATCCCTGTTCCAACTGAACGTATGTGCAAAGAGATGAAACATGCAGTCTAAAAAATGCACCCATCAAAGCAGTGAGAGCTTGAGTTTGCTCATTAAGAATTTCCCGAGATACTCGTTGGATGAAGGAGTCTCATTGAGAGTTACAGGGAGGAAAAAGGAAAAACAGGAAGTGCTTGATTGCAGTAGGGTTATGCAACAAAATATCAGGTTGAGTCTTATTTTGTATGTTTTCAATTGTTTCAGAGACCCTTGTGTTTTTTTACTTTTTTTTCATAAGGGTATGGTGCCAACAATTCTGCTCACATGTCCTCTGATCAAAAATGTAAGTTTTAGCCATGTCCTGATGTATTATACCCTACAAAACAATCCTGTTGTCTGGTATGAGCGAACGTTATTTTTAAGGGGACCTGTGATGGTTCTAATCTACATTTAACACACTTCTTTGTGGTCTAGATAATGTTTTGTATATACTTTGGTGTACATTTTGCTCCACAGTCACATTTATAACCCGATTTCTGAGTATGTCTGCAAACAATGCATGTGTTGAGGCGTATATACTTTGGTGTACATTTTGCTCCACAGTCACATTTATAACCCGATTTCTGAGTGTGTCTGCAAACAATGCATGTGTTGAGGCGTTTCCATTAGATGAGATGAGAGCCTCCACCTCCCACCCTCTCCAAAAGTATTAATACATTTTTTGAATAACTGTACACTATTTAAAATATATATCTTGAAGACGAACTTAACCACAATTATTTTTCAGACACAATTTTCATTAACAGTTTACAACAACATTATGCACAATTCGTATTGTGCACAATGCCGCATAATACAGACGTTTAGTTGCTATCCAATTTTGACTGCAGTGAACAGTGATATGTCCTAATAATTTTTAGGACTCGTGCTAATCTGAGTTTTTTTATGCTATCATGTTGCTTGAACGATAATGCCACCAGGGAAATGCTTTTGTGGCACATGATGATGATTATGATGATCTTCTTGATTCACTGCATTGGTCATAGTAATTCAGTGTCATTTACCTGACACTATTTTCTATAGCCCAGAACATACCTATTCAGGCCTTTTAAAATATTTATCCACTCTACCAATGAACATTTTAATGGCTTAGGCAGGTTCAAGAATTCAAGGACAGCGTTCAATATACACAGTTGACGAGATCAAATTCAAGGTCTCCAAATAAATCAAATGATAATAACACATTGGAGAATGGGATGGGCAAAATTTGTGATGGACTTGTCTCACTGGAAACCAAATATTATTATTTACAAAAGCAGTCGCGAAGGAACAATCTGTATTTTAATGGAGTGACAGAAACTTATCTCGAGAAATGGAAGGCTACTGAAATTCAAACTTAAAAAGTCATATCAAATAAATCACATCTTGACGTAAAAAAAAATTGACACCAGAGAAGTCTTTGATTTTTTATAATTAGCATTTCACACAGAGTATATATATTTATCAATGGGTCAAAAATATATTGAACTGAAAACCTTTTGCAATATGAACCAAAAAGGTGTATAATTGGAGAATGACAAGCAGTAGATCCTGATACCATTTTTTCCTACATCAAGAATTTTTGTTTGCATTATACAGAGGATCAATATAATTATAACATAATGCATACAATACATCGGCAATTGTACATTTCAACAGCAGAAGATTGTATGCAATTTACAACAGCATGAAGAATATACATGTTTTTTTGGAACAATTAATGGAATACTTTAATTCAGACGCTAAAAAAGGAACATGCTTTGAATTGGAAGGATAACAACTGAACTACATTAACAGAACCAAAAAAAGTGGAAGATGAGTTGCTATACCTGACAAAAGAACTGAACTACAATGTGGTGGAAACTGTGTCATTTGCTATAGATAATATCCTAGAATGTATAACCATTGATATATGCCACGAAAAAAAAACATGTTAATAACCTGTGTGTATAGAACCCCTAAATCAAGTATTGAAGTGTTTGAGGACTGGATTAAGGCAACTTTCACCGATACCATTCAAAACGTGGGGATTTCAACATTGGCTTATTGAATCCTAATAAGCAAAAGATGACTTCCTAGACACAATGTATAACATTAGTTTATATCCCAAAATCACAAGGCCAAGCATAGTTACAGGACACTGTGCCACACCGTTTGATAATATTTTCACCAATGATTTTGATAATAATACGACAAGTGGTCTGCTGATATCAGATATCAGTGATCACTATTGATTGATTGTTTGAGACTTTTATTAGTAGGTTGCACAGTGAAGTACATATTCCGTACAATTGACCACTAAATGGTAACACCCGAATAAGTTTTTCAACTTGTTTAAGTCGGGGTCCACTTAAATTGATTCATGATACAGATATATACTATCATATATACTATCATCATAATACAGTCATCACACAAGATAATCACATTGAATTATTTACATTATTTACAATCAGGGGTGTGAAGGGGGGGGGGGATGGGGGGGGTATGGACATCAAGTAGTGGACATAGAGAGAGAGAGAGAGAGAGAGAGAGAGAGAGAGAGAGAGAGAGAGAGAGAGAGAGAGAGAGAGAGAGAGAGAGAGAGAGAGAGAGATCAGAAGGCATAAGAAAAAGAAAAAGTATCTGCATTTGATTGTTTACATTTGATTATTAGCAATCCGGGGAGGGTGTTAGTTTAGGGTTGTAGCTGCCTGGAGGTGAACTTTTATTGCGGTTTTGAAGGAGGATAGAGATGCCCTTTGTTTTATACCTGTTGGGAGCGCATTCCACATTGATGTGGCATAGAAAGAGAATGAGTTAAGACCTTTGTTAGTTCGGAATCTGGGTTTAACGTGGTTAGTGGAGCACCCCCTGGTGTTGTGGTTATGGCGGTCATTTACGTTAAGGAAGTAGTTTGACATGTACTTCGGTATCAGGGAGGTGTAGCGGATGTTATAGACTAGGCTCAGTGCAAGTTGTTTAACTCTGTCCTCCACCTTGAGCCAGCCCACTTTAGAGAAGTGGGTAGGAGTGAGGTGGGATCTGGGGTGGAGGTCTAGAAGTAACCTGACTAGCTTGTTCTGAGATGTTTGGAGTTTAGATTTGAGGGTTTTGGAGGTACTAGGGTACCAGGAGGTGCATGCATAATCGAAAAAGGGTTGAACGAGAGTTCCCGCCAGTATCCTCAAGGTGCTTTTGTTGACCAGAGAGGAAATTCTGTAGAGAAATCTCGTTCGTTGCTTAACCTTTTCATAATCTACGTTGGAAAGTACAGAAAAAAGAACATGAATCACAGAAGGGCATTCCAAAGACTATTCACAGAGGAAAGTACAGCAAAAATCATCTAAATGATGCAATTAAAAAATAAAAAATAAACTTTCTTGATACTGTATGACAAACATTGTTCATGAAAACGACTTGGTAAGAAAAAAAATAAGAACAATAATCCATGGATGACAAAGTTATTGAAAAATACTTGTAACAAAAAAAAATACATTATATAGAATACTTATAACACAAAGGTCTATTGAGGCAGAAAATAAATAGAAAGCATATAAAAACGAGCTAAAAATCATCTTACGAGCACATACAAAATATTATTTCAGCCAATCTATAGACAGGAACAGAAAGAACATGAGACCTACTTGGGGCATCTTAAATAGCATCACTAAAAATGGGTCTGAGAGGAATTACCCTCAATATTTCTCAGATGGAAATGTAAAAAAAGGACAACATTAACACAGTCGTTAAAAGCTTTAACAACTACGTCGTAAATATTGCAGCAAATATGGAGAAAAAGATCCCAGATGAAATCTAATTTGAGGATTTAATTGACAATTTAAAACAAAATTCCAGCTTGACGTTCCTCACTAACGTGACAGAGAAGGAAATTATTGAAACTGTAAAGAAATGTAAGTCCAAAACCTCAACTGATTGTACGATATTAACATGGAAACGATAAAAAAGGTTAGTAAAGAAATTTCGAACCCTTTAACGTACATCAGCAACCTTTCATTTCAAACAATTAAATTGCCAAATAAAATGAAAATTGTAAAAGTTGTACCGATTTAGAAGACTGGAGACAAACACCAATTTACAAACTATAGACCTGTTCCCCTACTTCCACATTTTTCCAATCATTGAAAATGTATTTAACAACAGACTGGACAAATTCATAAATAAAAGTGGTATACTTGTCAATAAACAATACATATACGAAGCCAACATTTCAACATCAATCGCATTAATCGAAATAACGGAAGAGATTACTAATGCAGTAGATGGTCAACAGTGTGCAGCAGCAATGTTTATGGATCGAAAAAAATCATTGGACACAATTAATAATAATGTCTTAATCAACAAATTAGAACGGTATGGCATCAGAGGGCTGGTCTCAAAGTGGATAAGAAGCTACTTAACCAACAGGAAGCATTACGGGAAAGCTACACAAACAAACGTCTGCAACTCTAAATATATCTTGTGGCGTACCCCAGGGATCAATACTGGCACCAAGATTGTTCAATTGCTATATAAACAACAAAGTTACAAGTTACTTAAAGTTAGTATTATATGCAGATGACACAACTGAGTTTGGTTCAGGAGAGACCACACACAAACTAATACAACTAATAACAGAATAAATTAATACATTAAAGAGATGGTTTGACAAAAACAGATTATCCTTGAATCTCAGTAAAACTAAAATAATGCTATTCGGTAAGAAAAAGTCAAACACAAATTCTAATTGACAATGTAGACATTGAAAGAGTAAAATTAATCAAATTTTTTAGTGTAATATTAGGTGATAAATATAACTGGAAATCTTATATACAAAAATATATAACATAAAGTAGCAAGAAACACGTCAATAATGAATAAAGCAAAATATGTTCTGGACCAGAAATCACTCGTAATTCTCTACTGCACACTAGTGTTACCATATTCAAGTTATTGTGCAATAATATGAGGAAATAACTACAAAAGTACATAGTATGAGTAAGTACATAAAGAACATTTATCGAATCAAAAATATTGAAACTCAATGATTTGGAACATTTGCAAACAGCTCAAATCATACACAAAATAAACTATAACCTCCTACCCAAGAATGTACAACATTTCTTCTCAACAAAAAAGGAATCATGTAATATTAGAGAAAAATTTAACTTAAAACGTGTGTATGCATGCACAACACTTAACACCTTTAGTATATCCATCCATTTTCTACCGCTTATTCCCTTCGGGGCCGCGGGGGGCGCTGGAGCATATCTCAGCTAGAATCGGGCGGAAGGCAGGGTACACCCTGGACAAGTCGACAACATTCACACTCACATTCACACACTAGGGCCAATTTAGTGTTGCCAATCAATATCAGTATGTGGAAATAAATTATGTAATAGATTGAGCAAAGAAATCAAAGGCACTGATGTTATCCAGTTTGTGAAATTGTTCAAACTCTAAGTGTTTACGAAGTACATGAAAGAGGAATACTAATAATAAAACATCTTAAACCTAATTGATGAATGATACATAACCTATCACATAGTTGGTAAATTATGTGAACAATTCCAAAAATTAACTACTTATCTATGTGAACTGTATTGATTCATTTATTGTTGTTGTGTTTGAGAATGAAAAAGGAAGTGAAAAAGTATATTAGAAACGATTTCCAGACAAAAAGCTGTGCTTTTTCCTGCTCCTTTTCGGACATGTTGCGATGTGAAACTGTAAACATGTTAGAAAAATCACTATTGTGTTATTTATTTTATTTATTTTTTATTATTAATCATTGTTGTTCTTGTTTTGTTTTGGGTTTCTTTCCTTCTTCATTAACATGTCCGAAATAAATATTTTTCCAATACAATACAATAATCCATAACAATTTGACAACACTTCACCTTTAGTTGTTTTTAAACATTCATAGCATTGCTTACATTGCATGTCCACAAGTTGTGAAAGTATAACTGCTTTTATTTGGATTTTTATATTAGCAAAACAACTGCAGTGTTGTGTGAGAAGTACAAAACCACACACACACTAACATTACCACACAATCCGACATGTCATGAAGCACTTAGCTGTGCACTGTAGGGAATCGAGACGTGTCAGTAAAGGTCCCCTCCATGTGCAGGGCTGTTGGCTTGGCAGGGCAAGCAGGGGCGCGTCCGGATCAAGTTTCCCCCTCCTGCTGTCTAATTATTGACCCAGCTGCTATTGTCTTTTCAATTGTTTCAATTATGATGGCACCAGTGTTGCTCTGCACCAATGGCGTCAAGATATGCATAATTCATGTGAAACACCCTGGACTCCACTCAGAGCTGTGGGTTTGAGCTGAATGTCAATACCACCTCATGCCCCCAGTGGAGCCCAGGGTTGTCTGTATTGACAGCAAGGCAGATAAGTAGGGCCAAAGCAAGTGCTGCCGAAGACAGTGGATCGTGATGCTATCAGCCAATGTAAAGGTGAACACAACGTCATCTTGTGTGAGTGTGTCATCGAAAACTAAGCTGACTTCACGCCCACTATTTGCCATCTCCTGATAGCTGAACTATTCATTGTTAACATAGAAAGCGGCAATATGTTCTTTATTTACAAAAAAAAGCTGTTTTTTAACCCCCACAAAATATGAGCATAGCATAAAGTTTGCAATAATGTGTCTGTGAATATTCTCATTGATCCAGGTCATTGTGTTCGCTGGGCTCTGAATCGATCACGACTGGACTGTCGAGATTGTCTTAGAAGACGTTTCGCCTTGTGTCCGAGCAGGCGTTATTAGATCACCCTCACAACTTTAGATAGGGTCGCTCTAGTCTGAGAGTCTGGTGCCTGATCCAGAGAAAATATGATAAATAGTTTATATCCTGCAACGACCCAGTTGCGATCAATTCAGTCCCTTGAGAACTGCTTTTAATGCTTTTCCAGCAAATAATGAATGATTAAAAAACTTCGGGTTAGCTTAGGAGAGCAGCTACACTGTGTTTGAGACACATTCTTAGCTGCTAGCTACAGTCAGTAATACAAAAAATATAGTGTCTGCCAGAGGGGGTTTGCGTTTGTGATCGGCATTAAAAAGGCATACATTGGCAATGGTGATCACATACCTTTTAACGGACATCGGCCGATACTGATCAGTGGCTGATCGATCGGAACATCCTTAGTCCAAATACCACGTTAACTCAAGCCACAATTCTGACGTACAGAAAGTCTTTCCAGCAAGAGGTTAACTTGTCCACGAGACGAATTACTTCAGTGTTCAAACCACCACTTGAATCTTGAGACTGTACACAAGCAAAGAAAAGGTAAAGGTCAAATAAGAAGAAACGGTTCAAGGAGTGTGACTGTTCATTAAGATTTGTGAAGATGAAACACAGAGGTCGCAGAACTGACACCCGGCTATAATGGGAAAGCACAACATGACCGCTCTAAAATGTGTCTTTGCTATGCAGTATACTGCACCACTGGCAACATTTTACTCCCTCAGTGGAGCTCAAGAACAAACAAAAAATGCTCCGAAAATACCCATTAGATGGTTTACTCACCTAGCATGTTATGAAAACTAACGTCCATGGGGTCTGCATGAGTGCTCAAGGGTATCAGCAGCATCTGCTTTGCACAGAGAAATAATTTACCATGTCCCATTTTGTCTGCAATCCCTTATTTTACTCTTCATCATTGCGGTCATGATAGACTCATTGATTCAGTTTGTGACTCATGCAGTCATTATAGTGACCCCTGATGACAACTCACCCAGCATTGCATATATGTGCACTCACAGTGGCATACTGCTCGGTGTCCCTGCAGTCGCACTAGAAGTAGAAGTGTGCCAAATAAGCTGTCAGAGTGTAACACGACCGAGAAGAGATTTCACTCTGCTAAACGTGTCTCTGAAGACCTCAACCTGCGCAAACCAAATGATGCCCCTGCCTTTAGGGGGAAAAGTCCGCACAGGGAATATTAACCTCCTGTACCTCATTCAAGGACATTAGTTTCATTGGCAAACACACAAGAAATGACATCAGATTTCAGCTCCATTGATAATTAAAATAAGGGAAGCAACATATTTTACCCTTCAACAGAATACGGCAGTACTTCTCCTTTCTTGTATTCACTGATTCTTCCAGCGTTGTAATTATTTTGACTACTTATTGGCATCTTTAAATCATTTAAAAGTGTATATATATATATATTTGTGTGTGTATATGTATATGTATATATATATATATATATATACATATATATATATATATATATATATATATATATATATATATATATATATATATATATATATATATATATATATATATATATATATATATATATATATATATATATATACAGTATATGTATGTATATATATATATATATATATATATATATATATATATATATATATATATATATATATATATATATATATATATGCACACATGTGTGCATATGTATATACAGTAAATGTATATTTGTATATATATGTGTGTATAGCTATGTATATTTGTATAAATATGTGTGTGTATCTATGTATATTTGTATATATATCAATCAATCAATCAATGTGTATTTATATAGCCCTAAATCACAAGTGTCTGCACAAGCCACAATGACATCTTCGGTACAGAGCCCACATTATATATATATATATATATATATATATATATATATATATATATATATATATATATATATATATATATATATATATATATATATATATATATATATATATATATATATATATATATATATATATATACATGTATATATATATATATATATATATATATATATATATATATATATATATATATATATATATATATATATATATATATATATATATATATATATACATATACATACATGTATATATGTGTATATATATATATATATATATATATATATATATATATATATATATATATATATATATATATATATATATATATATATATATATATATATATATATATATATATATATATATATGTATGTATGTATGTATACTATACTTATAATTGGTGCACGGCAAGTTTAAAATAGTATCTTAAAGTGAAACATGAACGTGAGCATGGCGTCGCAAAGCATGAATGCTACATGGACAGCAAACAGACGACAGCAAACTATGCTGGCGGCAGTAGACCTGCGTTCACCACAGATACATGTAAGTTAATAAAGTATTTTCTAAATGGAAAGCCACCGCGTGCAATGTTGCCAACTTTCTCTAAATCTGACGACTTTCCAATCCAACCATTTTTTTTGGTGTTATTGGAGACCCTTACATTCCATACTGTACATCTGCACCTAGTTTGCTATATAATCGCAAATACTTTCAAAATATGTTTTGCCTGAGTAGCTGGACAAGACAGATAACATTTTTTAAAAAAAAAGATAAATAAATATTATAATGTATTTATATTTTTCTTAATTTTTTTAAAAACATTTTTTATTTTTGGATGTCCCACGGGTCAGATTGTGGATGCTGGTGGGCCGCAGTTTGGGGACCTTCAGTGTACTATGTAGCTTGGAGTAGTACATTAAACCTCTCTGGTAGCTCTTACCTCTAAGTAGTCGGTCTGTTGAGGTGGACGGCTACCTGAGAGGGTCAGCTTGGGGACAAAAGGCTACGTTAAAGGCAATAAACAGCTCAGACTCTTGAGAAGTGAGAGACCACATGGGAAAGGCTACAATGAGTACATGGAGTGGTAATATAGCTGATATTGCAAACAGTCTCCAGTGAATGCTGCACATTTTAACACCAACAAAGGAAGTATGCCGAAATGAAAAAGCTGAAATGCAAAGTAAGACCCAGTTTACCCTTAGCCGGATAAGGTTATCCAGGGTAAATCACACCTAACCTTATCTGTGTCCACACACAACAATGCCGCCGTTTAAGACACCCGCCCTCCTCCGTCCGCCAGCGCAACGTGACCTAGTACGCATGCGTGGAAAATGCACACGTCATAGTCACCTCCAGTGTTGCTTTGTGTACAAGTTCTTAATGTAACTTATCTGAACAATATCCAGTGTTGTGGTATTTCAATTAACTGTAACCCAGTGTGCTGTGGGGCCCTATTGTACTGAATCACACCTGAGACATCATAAATTAATCAAATCTTTATTAGACACGTAAACAATGTGATAAAGAACATTTTACATCAATCAAACTAAGGATCTAGATATCTGGTCAGGACACTCCTCACTCGTTTGCCTTCACCTTCATTGTCCATTCGTTTTTGGTGACTTTATATACTCTGGACCTAGACGTTGAGTCCGCGACATACATGGCGGACAATAACCGATACAGTCTGCTTTGCCAGTCCAAATGCATTCGCCGTTTTCCTCGACGGCCAGGTAATACAAAGCACACGCTACCTTTTTTATCACATCCACGGGAGCTGGCATTCTCGTTGTTTCTCCTTCAACAAATGGACAAAGTTTTTCGCTAAGTAGAAACACAGCTGACCCGGCTGGACATTGGAAAGTTCTCTTGTCGTCTGAAAAGTGTTGTATCCGAAATAGCTGCATTTGCTTTCTCTTAAGGAATTCATGTGTGATTTCCACAAGTGTCTGTACATGTAGAAGAATGAGAAACACGGCATGTCTGGATGACTCGCCTTCATATTTGCAGTGTTTACCTCCGAGTTACGAAACCGCTTTATTATGAAGCTGGCTGTGTCGCGTTCTTTCTGATGTCACTTCCTGTGTGGGCGTGGTTTTTCTGGCGTCACTTCCTCTCCGAACTCAATTTGTAAACAATCAATGAGTCCATACAAAGCTAAGTGCCGGAGATTCAAGAAATACACGGCTGACTTACCAGTGTAAAAAATTGTCCGAGGAGGGGGACCTTAAACAATGGTTTAGTGTGGCTGAAACGGGGCTTAGGCTAAATAATTATTTGTTTAAGGGGTTAAACGACTTAGTGTAGAAATGGTCTAAGACTCCACTTTTACAAAATGTGCTCGCTCGATGCTAATTTCCACTGGTTAAGCTGCATGTTACTGATTAGCATGAGCGATTTTACATGGCGATTTCGACCCCTCTAAATTTGGTAGTGAAAACTACAACTAAGATGCACATTACAATCAAACATCAAGTGTGTCACAAATACAATAAACACTTTGTATGACTCAACATTCAGCTTCATGGTAAAGACTACTTCCTGTGGCTAGGCAACACAGTAGTCTATATACTACTGCCATCTAATGTCTTGGAATTGCAGCTGCATGCAAAGTCTAATATATAATACTTGCAAATAAGACCTAGGAATGGCATAAGAAAACAACATTTAACAACTGAACAGTGCAGTTAGAATAACCAACTCATTGTTGAATTAAAAAGAAACAATACAATTTTATTATTTAGTACCGAAGCATTGAATATTTTTCCCGTTGAGTACGCGGATCCCCAAGTAAATTGACACTGTATCAGTTCAAATTTGAAAGGTGCTCATCATTAGTCAAGACGCTACATTGCACTGATGACCCATTTGTCACAGCCTGTTGCGGTTAGTTGCCGCCAGTTTTGCTGGACATGGCTAGAATGTGTTAACAACATGCATTATCACAATAGAGCCATATAATTAAAATCGTCTGCGCTTGCTCCATTTTTCAAAGAACTATCCACCTTCAGATTAGTTTCACCCAGTTGGCCTCTCTCCAGCCTGTCGAGGTTCTTGTTGTTTTCTTCAATACAGTCCTTTTATTGTGTTTGAAGTCACAAGCGTGACTTCCATCCATTTCCCACCACTTACCCCTTCCGCCCGAGTGCATCTGGGATAGGCTCCAGCTTATATATATATATATATATATATATATATATATATATATATATATATATATATATATATATATATATATATATATATATATATATATATATATATGTATATATATATATATATATATATATATATATATATATATATATATATATATATATATATATATATATATATATACCAGTGGCGTGCCGTCACTAGAGGCAGGGGAGGCACGGCCTCACCTGCCATCATGGAAAGAAAAAAAAAAGTAAAAAGAAAAATAATTAAATTGTTATATGTATCCAGTGATTATACTAAAGTTATTTTCCATTTAACTTCACCAGTTTTAGATCATTTTTATTTTTATTTTCACATTTGCCGTTCAAATACTGAGAAGAGACGGTGCGGTGATCAGCAGCCAGTTGAGGCACGTCACTGCGTTGTGCCTCAACATGGATTGTGCACAATGACTCGGCTAACTGCTGGCCTGCTGTGCAGTGAGACCGTATTGCTATATGAATTATATTATACATTTCCATAGTTTAGTCAGCTGAGGTATATAATGTACAGTGTATTTTGTCAACAACTGTATGTGTGTAACGTATTTCTTGTGCTGAGTGATCATAAAACTCTGCTGCGAAGACACACTGTGTGAGGCTCGTCTCATAACCCCGCCTCCTGGTGCCAAGCATCTCCGCCGCAGAATGCACCACCCGAGGGACCGCCGCGGCCAAGCCAACCAAAGCCCACACCCAAACCCTCCACGTGCAAGACCGAATCCACCCAAAAAAAGTCACTTAACAAGAAGCCAAAACGTGCAAAAACAACAATGCTCGCGCTGCAGGAGCCGCGAACGACCGCAGGGACACAACATTAGGTACACCTGAACTGCAGGTTCATATGTTTGTAAATCTGACTGTGATGATGCAGTCGTGCCTCACCAGACATTAACCTCACCGCACGCCACTGATATATACGTATATATATATGTATATATATATATATATATATACACACACATACATGTATACATATATATATATATATATATATATATATATATATATATATATATATATATATATATATATATATATATATATATATATATATATATATACACATACACACACATACATGCATACATATATATATATATATATATATATATATATATATATATATATATATATATATATATATATATATATATATATATATATGTATATATATATATATATATATATATATATATATGTATATATATATATATATATATATATATATATATATATATATATATATATATATATATATATACGTATATATATATATATATATATATATATATATATATATATATATATATATATATATATATATATATATATATATATATATATATATATATATATATATATATATTTACACACACACATATATATATATATATATATATATATATATATATATATATATATATATATATGTATATATATATATATATATATATATATATATATATATATATATATATATATATATATATATATATATATACATTCATGCACATATGCATACATTTAAAATGTCACAGTGAACCCTGTAAGATCCAACCAAAATATCTGGTCTTACTAGCTAACATTAGTTTATAGCTAGAGATTGACATACCTTTGTTTTCCAACCTTGGAAAAAAAGAAAGTGAGTGTGAAGGGCACTGCTGAGAAGAATAAGTGGATGATATTCATTAAATTGCAGACATAAATCATCAAAAACATGGAACTTGAGCATATCACTGCTAGTCTGCACCATACTGAAGTAGTATGAGCCCAACGCCAACCAAGAATGTTAAAATAATACCTAAACTGTGGACATTTTTCCATGAAAATTTGGAAAAGCTGCAGATGGTGTGTTTGACAGCAAAGCAGCGCGAAGAAGAGACCTTTGAAGTCCACTCTCCAAGATGACATAATTACATCATTTAATAAAACTACTCCAGTTGTTAGTAGCACACTCTATTGCATTGTTTTTCATACAATATTTACTATATACGAGTTTGTTTTTATTTTTTAAAAGACACGTTACATGTTAAATCGGTGCTGTTTTGGGGGGGGGGGGGGGGGGGGGGGGTCAAGCACCAATGGGAGATGCTGATTTGAAATATGAGTGTTTCGAGTTAAGTGGTCCGCCAGAGAACCAATTGAGGTCGTAAGTTGAGGTAGTACTACCATATACTGTACTTTTTGCTTATCCACATCAGCGAGTGTACAATTTATAACGACAACAGGCTGATATTTTGATTGTGTCTGTGTGTGTTTTTGTGTGTGTGGTTAGACGGATCACGCTTTACTTCGAAATAAAATGACACAAATATACAGTAGTGGACATTCCAAGACAGACTGCACTTAAACAATATTTGGCCATATTTTCAGAGCATCTTTTCATAACATTCATTAACAATCGTTTTTCTGTCTAGCTTTATTATTATGACTAACAGTGCATTACTCTTTATATCACATTCTAAATTCTCATGAAAACAGTTGGTCCCTTACCATATTTAAGCTAAGGCCAAATATGAACATTTTTCAAAGCATTTAGCTCACATTTTTGTTGATGTAGGGCACAAAAAAAAAGCAAGGGATTGTCACCCTCTCCTGGCACGGCGACACACGGACAGCTGCACACCCCCTCCACCTTGTGCATCTGCCGCCTCCCAATCTGCAACCATCAATTGCAAATCTGACATGCACTTAGTGGGAGTTATATGCACGGGCTTCTTCCCTGGCACAGCGCTGCCCTGCCCGCTGGAGTCGCACGGCGGCAGGGGGCCTTGAGGATGGGAGGGTTGGTTGTTGACTTAGGAGAAGTCAGTAGGGGGGGGGGGGGTTGATGAGATGGTAGGTGAGCAGCTGTTTCCCTTAGGATCACTTCATTAATAACCTTGGGTAGAAATTTGAGGGGGTGCCGCAAACTAATTAGCCCTGTCTGACCCTGTGTCTCATAGAGGTTGCTTCCTTTCAAAACCTGTAATCCAAAGCAAGCCCCCCACCATCACTGCCTTCGTTTTTTTTTTTTTTTTTTTTGCTTGTTTCCGTGCAGTGTGACAAGCTAAAAGGTCAACAACAAGCTGAAAGTTTTGGACACTTCTTTCTTTATGAATAAACATGCAAGGATTGTACTGTGGCCCCACTGTGTCCACACCCATCAGTGTGTTTGTTTGCGTAATGAGTGGTGTTCCTGACTGCAACGGGACAGTGTCGTACAATGCAAGCAGTGTGTGTGATTGGTGGCGGAAACAAGAGAGCCATCCCTCATTAGTATCATCTGTTCCCCAGATGGCAAGGTCAGGGTGAGGCTGCAAGATCTTGATGAAAAGAACCTCGTCCTGGCGGTGACACTTATTCTCCCGTTCAAGACTCTATGGCTCCCGAAGCCGAGTTCCCAGCTCTCAGGTGATACCGGAGCTTTAGTGGGATTTAAAGTCGGAGAGAAGGAGGGCTTCGTGTTCTTTACCCCACGCACGGGAGCTGCAACCTGATGATTCTTAAAAAGACATACAAAGTGGAGAAAAGTTAACTCGACGAACAAAACATTTCAACTCGGTGCTTGAGAAGCCAAATTAGAATCTATCCAATGGAGTACAATTACGTTGGCACCTGCGACTTGACATATTTCCTTCCAACATTCTCAGATGGTTTTCCGCAGGCTCATTAGTGTGTCATTCTGGTCGAATGATAAGCGTGCCTCCTGATGACTCTTTGCTGAATGAAGGTGGAACTTTTGTCCTGTGGTTGCCTGTGAGGCAGCGGCTATCTTCTACCAGAGGAGAACCCTAATGAGCGGTCTCACATATTTTTTTTTCTTTAACTCGAAAATTCACCAGATGGACCCGATACCAATTAATAGCTTGTTTTTCCACTGGAGTGGCCATTATGAAACCTGACCTTCCAATTATTTTTTCTGATTTCCCCCCCTGATTCTGTCACCCCTGTCTTCCTGGTGGACCCAAAGACCATTGGTGGGTGGACAGGGAATGGCTAATGGTTGTCCAAGCCAAGATCAAAAGAGCCAAGAACCAGAGATGCTGCTACTGTCTTCTTCCTTTGTTATCTATTCCGCTCACCGTTGCTCTCATTTAAAATTCACCTATTTTTGTGTTATCTATTCCATGTTCAAATCAGATATGGTCTAGCATTGAAATACTCACCCTCAGAACCAGGGTGGCCAAACTGGGGCTGTAAGAAATACAAATCTGGAGGCAACCCCTTTTCCTTGCTGCAGAAATGGTAGGAAGTCATTACTCAAAATCCCCATGTTATTCAGAGGTCATAAAATGCATGAATTAGAACCATCACACAGCAAACTTAAAGGCCTACTGAAATGAATTTGTTTTATTTAAACGGGGATAGCAGATCCATTCTATGTGTCATACTTGATCATTTTGCGATATTGCCATATTTTTGCTGAAAGGATTTAGTAGAGAACATAGACGATAAAGTTTGCAACTTTTGGTCGTTGATAAAAAAAACCCTTGCCTGTAGCGTGACGTCGCAGGTTGAAGGGCTCCTCACATTTCCCCATTGTTTACACCAGCAGCGAGAGCGATTCGGACCGAGAAAGCGAAGATTACCCCATTAATTTGAGCGAGGATGAAAGATTTGTGGATGAGGAACGCGAGAGTGAAGGACTAGAGTGCAGTGCAGGACGTATCTTTTTTCGCTCTGACCGTAACTTAGGTAAAAGGGCTCATTGGGTTCCACACTTTCTCCTTTTTCTATTGTGGATCATGGATTTGTATTTTAAACCACCTCGTTTTAAACCACCTCGGATACTATATCCTCTTGAAAATGAGAGTCGAGAACACGAAATGGACATTCACAGTGACTTTTATCTCCACGACAATACATCGGTGAAGCACTTTAGCTACGGAGCTAACGTGATAGCATTGTGCTTAAATGCAGATAGAAACAAAAGAAATAAGCCCCTGACTGGAAGGATAGACAGAAGATCAACAATACTACTATCAGGAGACACCGAACCAAACACTGGAACTGTAACTACACGGTTAATGCTGTGCCGCCTGTCGAAGCCTAGCAATGCTGTTGCTAATGACGCCATTGAAGCTAACTTAGCTACGGGACCTCGTCAGAGCTATGATAAAAACATTAGCGCTCCACCTACGCCAGCCCTCATCTGCTCATCAACACCCGTGCTCACCTGCGTTCCAGCGATCGACGGCGCAACGAAGGACTTCACCCGATCATCGATGCGGTCAGCGGCTAGCGTCGGATAGCGCGTCTGCTATCCAACTCAAAGTCCTCCTGGTTGTGTTGCTGCAGCCAGCCGCTAATACACCGATCCCTACCTACAGCTTTCTTCTTTGCAGTCTCCATTGTTCATTAAACAAATTGCAAAAGATTCACCAACACATATGTCCAGAATACTGTGGAATTTTGCAATGAAAACAGAGCTGTTTGTATTGTGATACAATGTGTCCGAATACGTCCGTTTCAACCATTGACGTCACGCGCAAACGTCATCATACATAGACGTTTTCAACCGGAAGTTCCCCGGGAAATTTAAAATTGCACATTATAAGTTAACCCGTCCGTATTGGCATGTGTTGCAATGTTAAGATTTCATCATTGATATATAAACTATCAGACTGCGTGGTCGGTAGTAGTGGGTTTCAGTAGGCCTTTAACACACAAAGACTAGTGTATACTGGATATGCAGGGCCACCACTCCCTATACGCATATCTGCGTCTGTGGGGGCTCCGTTTTGCGAGAACAAACGCAAAATGTCAAATAATGAATGTCAGGACGCTTCATATTAAATTTTACCGCAAACTCATTCTTAGCCCCGACCTGTTCCATGACCAATTTTCCCAGATGTCAACTTATCAGGGTGTACCCCGCCTACCGCTCGATTGCAGCTGAGATAGGGTCCAGCACCCCCCGCAACTGCGAAGGGGACAAGCGGTAGGAAATGGATGGATGGATGGGTTCTCACCGTCCCCCATGGCCGTGGTCATACAGTAGTTGTGTCCTGTTTGCAGATTTATGTTTGAATTATTTTTGTATTATTTTGCAATAAAAACATACATTATTGAACAGGAAATTTCCAAAACATCCATCAACGGCGGGGGGGACGGCGTGGCGAAGTTGGGAGAGTGGCCGTGCCAGCAATCTGAGGGTTACTGGTTCAATCCCTACCTTCTACCATCCTAGTCACGTCCGTTGTGTCCTTGAACAAGACACTTCACCATTGCTCCTGATGGGCCTGGTTAGCGCCATGCATGGCAGCTCCCGCCATCAGTGTGTGAATGTGTGTGTGTGGATGGGTGAATGTGGAAAATAGTGTCAAAGCGCTTTGAGTTCCTTAAAAAGGTAGAAAAGCGCTATACAAGTACGACCCATTTACCATTTACATGAATAGGAGTTTGATTTAAAAAGTATAAAAATAGTTTTGAATGGGGGTAGGCTACAAATAGATGTGTTCTTATGGTCCTATGGTCCCAATTTAGCCAGTAGTGGCCCATGTTTATATGTATATATTTAGAAAAGTTACAGTTATAGTCACACGTTTATTATCACATAGTCATACATAGAGTAGTAGTGATTCATTTATTTTATATATATAATATCATGTCGCACAAGAAATTAGTACAGTTTTTCATCATGACAGGACACACGGAAATCATCAAAGACCTCATACAGTAAGACGCTCAGGTGGTCGGCCATTTTGGTTTTCAGGTCCCATTTTTGGGGATTTGGTCCCGTTTAATTTTTCATAGTTTTTTGTTCTAATTTGATTGATTGAGTTTTTTGTTGTAACTTGGGACCTGTTTAGTTTGTCTATAGAATGTGTCGCGGGCCAATAATAATAATAATAATAATAATACCTGGGATTTATATAGCGCTTTTAAAATTGCCTTGCAGGCTGCAAATAGCCCCCGGGCCACACTTTGGAAACCCCTGCCTTAGTAGATCAGGCTGTTAGTATGGAAGCCTGTTGCTCCAACCTCAAACTCTTAATGTCAAAACAAATAACATAGTGTAGGTTTTGTTGAACATGTATCGCAACATCTTACAATTTTTATGTTTACGTTTTTATTTTCATTTTTCAATTTGTTATAATGAAATGAATGAATGGGAAACACGTCATTTTTTTTCATAGAGCCCTTTTTTTAGGTCAAAGGTTGATTTTTGAGTACTTTGTCTTCTTTTTACATTGTCTGCATTTGACAAAACCCCATTGCATATGACTTTATTAATATGAGTAGAGCGCCCCCGACTCAGGCAGCTTGATAATACTGCTGCATATGCAATAGAATTCCTATTGCGTCGAGGCATCATGAAACAGATGGTCCCTTAGCAACCACACACTTTGATGCGAGATGTTGTCTCGCTGTCGAGTATCTGTGTCATTTCAATGAATCGACAGATACAGTATGAAGTGCACAGGGGCCCAATTGGCTTCTCTACCTTATTCAGACATTCTGTGAATGTGCCTACAGTTTGACTGAGGAAAAACTGTATATTAAAATGGCTTTTTAAAACTTAATCAAAGATCCATTTTTCAATCCAAAACATGTAACATAAAAAAAATGGAACAAAAAAATGTGCCTCCATCAGGCGGTGGGAATTTGTGTAAATACAAAGACTTGAATATATACCTGATATACCTTTCGTAACTCAAATACAGGATCAAAGTTTGTGTATTGCATGTCCTCCGCGTAGATCAGTGGTTCTCAATTTTTTTCTGTCACACACACACACACACACACACACACACACACACACACACACACACACACACACACACACACACACACACACACACACACACACACACACACACACACACACACACACACACTGAATTGAAATCATAATGAGAACCTGACAACATTTAGTTAATTATTTATAATTCTCATGATCGATAAACTTAAAGGGGAAGGGCACTTTTTTTAAAAATTTTGCCTATTGTTCACAATCTTAATGAAAGACATGACAACGGATGGATTTTTTTTTAACACTTTCTAAATATTAAATATACCTAAATAAAAGTCTGTTTACAGCGTAGCCAATAGGAGCTCCACTATTTCGCCCATATAAAATCTAATAAATGGTCGACAACATCGAGTGGTCAGCTGTTTTCTCGCTTCCTTGCTCCCTGTAGGTTTATTCTAAATCATAAATCATGCATCTCACCTGGACAGAAGAAGTCTGAGTAGGTATTCTGACAAGTAGGTACACTTTGACAACCATTTAGGACCAAAAACTGGCAAGGACATTACGAAAAGACACTTGGTGCACCCTCCCATCCCTTTTCTTCGAGAGGATTATGATTCTTTCTTCACCTAAATCGGAATATATGAACATCCTAGCAGTCAGCATCCTAATGACAGCAGACATTGTACAGTAAGTGATGTTGTATTATGTTTTGTGGCTCCCATGAAGTCTGCAGTGAGTAATAATCAGTGATGAAGAAGGAAAAAGCAAACGTGATGCGTTTTTTTAATTAATGCGCCATGTATGCTTGAAATGGTAAAAATACGTAAATATTAAATGTTATTATAAATTTGCCTGTTACTACATTACATATGTACTTACATCTTGTATATAAAACCCTAATGGAGGTTTTTGGATGTTTTTTTAAGGGCTTTATAGGTGGAATTGCGCGGCTCCCATAGGCTCCATTGTAAGCTGACTTTTGATCGAATTTATTTAATATTTCGAATTTAAAAAAAACAAATAACATCCATCGTCATGTCTTTCATAATGTTTGTGAACGATAGGAAAAATTCCAAATAAAGTGCAGCTCCCCTTTAAGGGTTATGTATGTTTACTTGGTCATATTTCCTAGTTCAACCTGTTGATTAATTCAAACAGTGCTGCTACCTAGCTGGAGGCTTATGTGTAGTTCAAGAGTGGAAAGAGGGGCTAATATTGGAAGTCCCCAGCCTCTCAGGTCCACCCGACACCTCATCGCGTTCCCACAGGGTGGCCTGTGCCACTATTTGAGATGCACTGACATACACAAACACATTACCAGAGAAGCAACTACCGTACTTTTCAGGCTATAGAACGGACCGGTATTCAAGCCACACCCACCAAATTTTTGAATAAATAAATATTTTTACATAAATCAGCCGCACTGGACTGTAAGCCACAAATATATACTGGTACGGAAGATTTTGTACATTTTTATATACATACCTTGATTGTTTCCAAATGGTACCTTTCACACGGTAGTAAAACAGCTGATCATACATAACAGAATCGTCATTGACCCACTAGCTACGGAAATAAGTTCTCCATTCAGCTAAAAACACTCAATACCTCCACGGTGACATTTTGGTTGATTTACGAAACTGAAACAATACAAAAAGAATGCCATTGTAAGTTAATAATACTAACAAAGACACTCGTAAACGTGTTGGGATATTCACTAATGCTAACGACACTAGCTTTTATGTACAAATATGCATGAAAACAGTTTAATAAGTATACATTTTTTGTTATATTATAAAACTTACAAAAGTTGCTTGGAGTGATGAATGAGGAATCCTTTCGAGCAGAAACGCTATAGACGAATAGTAAATGAAACGGTTTATACTTCCGGTTCAAGGCGCAAAACTGGAAGTACATGTTCAACCTGCAACACCTGCAGTGAGCAAACTCATCCAAAATATGGTGCAAACAATAACACACCTTTTCAGTGTCCCTGTTTGTGTTTTATGAAAACTATTTGTGAGTACAAAACATTTTGGACGTTTTGCAAAGAAAAATCCACAAATTAGCAGCACCATTTTAAGAGGCCGCAGGGATCAAAGCATTGGAAAAAAGTACCGGCTTATAGCCCGGAAAATACAGTAACCATTTGCAGTCATTATGTTGTCACGATAGGCTGTACCGCAAATGTTAGTAGTTAAACTTTGCCAATCACCATTATTAGCAGACAAAAAAACTTTACTTTGGGCTTTTATGCATGCTCAAATCTGAAAAACGGAGGGATACACTCTAATGCTAACAGATGTGGAAATTTGAACAGTGATTAGTTATTGAAAGCAATCTAGATATCGTAAAAAATGTAAAATATCTCTTATTCTCACCCACTGAATTGAACCTCTCTGCATTATTCATTTAGTGATGTATCTATTATTTACGTCCTGTTTACATGTTTTAAGGGTTTGTATTTGCATGGGATGTAAGTTGAGTCCTTGTCGGGATAAAATCGACAATTTGAATATGTAATTTACTCGTAATATATTTGCTGCAAAGGAGGTTGCTTTGAAGTTCCTACTGTACCGTATTGGATCTGCACTCCTTGTATTATGGCAGCATCCCAAGGAGTAATCGTTTTATTTCTCTGATGCTATTTTCAACGGCATAGAAAAGTACGCTTGGCGTGGCGCTGGTTAAAAAGGCGGATTACCTGCGGTGGCATTGCTATGTTGATTTCTGTGCCCCGTAAGAAGCCATCAGCCTCCAGGGGCACCAGAGAGGACCGCCCATTATTCAGGAACAAGGTGGTGGAAATGGAGAGGGATAAGACACAATGTGCTCAGGGCCATGCCTCTCGCTCATCTGACCTGCTGCTCAAATGGCTTTTCCACACTCTCATAAAAGCCATTGCGCTGCATTTTAAAGAATAATAGAATTGCTGCCTCCTCCCCGAGAAACTATTCCAGCTTTCTAATTCCTTGTCGCTGGGGCATTTCTTTGAAGGTGACTTGGCGAGCTTCTTTTTTACCATAGAAATGCCTCTCGAGAAAATCTAAACCCTCTCTTAAACAAGGTCAGTGGGAGCCTTGTTTCCTTTGTCGCAACATCAAGCCATGAGGTTGATGCTGAGAAAAAGATGATGATCATACTCAAGAGGCATTTTTAGCGGCTTAAAGAGTATTTTTGTATTTAATTTGTGATTTAAATAGAATTCCACTTGATCTGTCTCACACTGTTCTGCTGATTTTATTCATGATGTGGATCAAGATAGATAGCCGATATTTGTTACCATAATGGCTGGGGATGGGTAACTTTCACATTTGAATCGATACCAATACTCAACGTTACCAATTTTTGTACTTCTTTGTGTTCATGTGTTAATAAATGTTTGTTCAATTTGTTTAATAATAAAATCTTATTTTGAGCTGATAATGATAACCGTGCAGTCCACTTCTTATATCTTGATTTTCTACACTTCTGAATTTTATTTACAGGTGTTACAGTGTTGACTTTGCCTAAAACTTTATTTAAATAAGACGATCTGCTCCAGTTAAAAATATAATAGAATGCTCTTAGTTTATAGATTGCACACACTGTTTAGAACATGGTATTTTATTAATGCATTACTAAGTGCATCTTAGGCTATGTCTACACTAAGCCAGATAACCCCTTAAACAAATAATTGTTTAGCCTAAGCCCCGTTTCAGCCACACTAAATCAGCGTTTAAGGCCCCCCTCCAATTTTTACACGGGTAAGTGCGCCGTGTATTTCTTGAATCTCCGGCTCTTTGCTTTGTATGGACTCATTGATCGTTTACAAACTGAGTTCGGAGAGGAAGTGACGCCAGAAAGACAGCGCCCCACCAGGAAGTGACGTCAGAAAGATGGAGGCGAGTCATCCATATATGCCCGTGTGGAAATCACACATGAATACCTTAAGAGAAGCAAACGTGTGATTGCAGCTATTTCGGATACAACACATCTCAGACGGCAACATAGACGGTTGAATGACGGTTTTGGATAAGCCCTGGAAGAACGGCAGCCTGGTGGGATATGTTTGTCACCGAGTGTGTTGTGTCAGCTGAACAGCAAGAGAACTTTCAAATGTCCAGGTCAGCTGTGATTCTCCTTAGTGAAAAACTTTGTCCATTTGTCAAATGGGAGACAACGACAGACTACAAAAAACAACGAATACATTTGGACTGGCAAAGCAGACTATTACTAGTTATTGTCTGAGATGTATGTCGAGCGATTACTCAAAGTATAGTTTTGTACTCCATAACTATTGTGAAGCCATGAAGTGGTTGCGGCCTTCAAGTACGACTGCCAATTTCAGCCTACAAGCACAGTGTCCTGAACAGATATCTATGATTGTTGTCAAATATTCTTTACCACATTGTTTACTTCCAGACGTCCATTAAAGATATGATTCATGCATGATGGTGTGATTCACTACAGTAGTCTAACAGCTGCTGATGGTGAGGAAAGCAAGGTTTACTGTTAAAAGAAATGTGGCAATAGTCTACATTGAAACACTGGGTAAGGATACACTTTCGCGCATGCCTACTAGGTTGCGTTGCGCCGGCGGACAGAGTGTTGGAGGGGGTCTTAAACGACCATTATGTGTGTGTGAATACGGATAAGGTTAGGTGGGATTTACCCTAGATAACCTTAGCCTCAGTTGGAGTTTTCATCACCAGATTTGGAGGCATTGAAATCGCCATATAGAAACTGTATGGCAAATAAATACTCAGTAGTACTGATGGAATTCGGTCGGTGTTTAACACAGTACCAAATTCATTACCCATTCTTAATCATAGCCCAATTCACCACACCATTTTCAAAAGCCTTCCACAAGAGTATTATGTAGGTTCAACTTACAGTACGTACTAAGTTGGTCAGGGTTTATTGGACCTCATTATTCTCCAGTAATTGGATGACATACAATCACCATCTTAATCAACTCTTCTTAACCAGTCGTATTTTTCACGATTTTTGTCATTTTTTTCAGAAGTCCTGTTTTAAGCTGTATTGACTTGGTTAGGAAGCCTCAGCAAATATCACCTGACACTTCCATTCCCCTTGTTCTATTCTAAACAGCACATTCACTGTGCTTGTAAGTGAAAACAACAGCATTCCCTCTCCCCCTTTTAATACCAAGGGACTCTGCAATTGCTGGTATTAATCAGAGCAGTGATAATGAGCAGTGAATAATAACTGTGGGTGGAGGCGCAATGAATGCAGTAAGTTGTCGAGGGAGGAAAAAAGGTACCTATCTCCCCTCGAGAGGTGTTTATTTGAGATTTGAGGATGTGAACGCTTCTATAGTTGTCTCCAGAGACCAAGTGTGGGTATTTCTGCCACTGACCTTATCCCTCACCAGGCAGGTACCACCTGCCCCCCCCTCAGTCCCCATATCCTCCCCAGTTTTGCATCAAATAGGTGGTTTATTTCCAATTATGTATACTTTCTTTGTGCTGTTTTTTTGTGTTTATTTTATTTATTTTTACAGTACACTGTCCATGCCTGCATTAACATGACTAGCATGCGTGGTTTGAGTTGAACCAAAATGAACATGATCATTTCAAAATTCTAATAAACCCGCAAATTTATGAACTACAGTGAGTTTGCTATACGTATAATAAATCTTACATTTTGATGTGCAGTGTGTTTGAGTAGGAAACCTGCGTTGAACAGCATGCTATACCTATCCACATCATTAATGACAAGAGCAATACGTACAGTGCCTCCGGAAAGTATTCACAGCACTTCACTTTTTCCACACTGTTTTATGTTACAGCCTTATTCCAAATGTAATACATTCATTTTTGTCCTCAAAATGTCACAGCCAATGCACCATAATGACAATGGAAACAGGTTTTTGAAACATTTTTGCAAATGTATTTAAAACAAAAAACACATGTACATAAGTATTCAGAGCCTTTGCTCAATACTTTGTTGATGCACCTTTGGCCGCAATTACATTCTCAAATCTTTTTTTATACGATGCTTCAAGCTTGGCACACCTATCTTTGGGCAGTTTCACCAATTTCTTTTTGCCCATTCCTCTTTGCAGTACCTCTCAAGCTTCCTTCCTGTCGCTGTACATTGCTGCATTCATCTTTCCTTTTAACCTGACTTGTATCCCAGTTCTTGCTGCTGAAAAACATCACCACAGCATGATGCTGCCACCACCATGCTTCACTGTAGGAATGGTATTGGCCTGGTGATTAGCGGTGCCTGGTTTCCTCCAATTATGACGCCTGGTATTCACGCCTAATAAGTCAACATTTGTCTCATAAGACCAGAAAATGTTGTTTCTCATGGTCTGAGAGTCTTTCAGGTGCATTTGGGCTAACCTTTTACTCGGAAATAGCTTTCGTCTGGTCACTCTACCACACTGGCTTGATTGGTGGATTTGAGCAGAGATGGTTGTCCTTCTGGAAGGTTATTCTCTCTCCACAGAAGAAATATGTAACTCTGACAGAGTGACCATCAGGTTCTTGGTCACCTTCCTGACTAGACTAAGATGAATGTATTAATATACAGAGACATCCTGGATGAAAACCAAGGCTTCCCATCCAACCTGATGGGGCTTGAGGGGTGCTGTAAAGAGGAATGGGCGAAACTGCCCAAAGATAGATGTGCCAAGCTTGTGGCATCGTATTCAAAAAGACTTGAGGCTGTAATTGTTACGTACGGCGGGAGAAGGAGACGACACCAAAACCAGGATTGGTTCAACATGTTTATTGAACCCTTTGATGAGTGTGTGGGAGGTGTATGATATTCTATGTGTTTGGTGTGAAACAATGTGTAGGATTAACAATGTTAATAGTACCAGGGTTTGTTGTAAGTGCGTGTTGGATGAATCTTTCGTCAGTCCAGATGGACAAGGCAAGAAGGCAGTCCGTGGGCAAGCAAGCGGTCAGGGGCTGGAGGCAAGCAATGAGGTCCGTGTCCAAGCAGGGGTCGAGGATAGTGGGAGGCAGTCCAAAATCCAGAGAGGAGTCGAGACACACAGCTTGATCACGGGGAACAGGAAAAACAATGCGGGGAACACAAAGGACATAAGACACGGGAACAAGGAAGTCACAGGGAGAGATCAAGTACGCAGGAGGGGAAGCCAGAGACAGAATGCTTACTACAAAGAGTGAACTACGTTCCGGCGCAGGATCTTCGGGTCCGCTGGTTTTTATACTGCTCGCCTTCATCAGTCCCAGGTGCGCTGATTACTGATCGCTTGCAGCGTTGCCAGCGCGTGGCCAGAACGAGCAGGGCCGTGTCCTGGCGCGCTGCCAGCGGAGGCGACGGCAGAGATTGTTGCAGATGACATGCGAGATTGAGCATGTGCCGTGACAGTAATTGCTGCCAAAAGTGAATCAACAAAGTATTGAGGAAAGGCTGTGAATTCTTATATACATGTGATTTGTTCTTATAGTTGTAATACATTTGTATTTATTTGGTATCAGTTCATTTATGGACAAATAGAAAGGAGAAACCATGCAATATGTGCATGCAGCCAGTTAGAACACACTTGTTACTAGCAACCAAGTCAAATTATATTTAGTAAATACATATAAAATGTACATATATATATATATATATATATATATATATATATATATATATATATATATATATATATATATATATATATATATATATATATATATATATATATATATATTTTTTTTTTACTTTTTATTCTACTGCTTTCATTCAATTTCAAAACATTAGCACTGCATTTTGCAATGGTGCCCTACGAAGTGAAGCATAACTCAATTAGTTTAAGGACTACTTTACCTCAGCTTGAGTCAATGACTCACTGAGCCTATGCCTATGTCACAATACAAATGAAAAATATGTTATGTATGCTGTTTTCAAGACAAAACACTGTTTTCATGTTTTGTTTTTTTTGTTTGTTTTTTTTCTTCATAAAGAAATACAATCATGTGTGCTTACGGACTGTATCCCTGCAGAATGTATTGATCTATATTGATATATAATGTATAAATTGTGTTTTTTATGTTGATTTAATTTAAAAAAAAAAAAAAAAAAAAAAAAAAAATATTTTTATTTTTTTTTAAATTAAATTTCTTGCGCGGCCCGGTACCAATCGGTCCCGGGCCGGTGGTTGGGGACCACTGCTCTAGGCTACTATGATTTAGCAGCTACACAACAGCTAAGCATACAATAGCACACAAGATAGACACATGTAATAAGTGACCTTAGTTCAACCGTATTGCAGTCCTAAATAAAACGTGTCAATATAAACAAGTATCAAATTAATCATACAGTAGTTGTATATTGCTAACAGATGCGTCTCCAAGACAGAAGCTTATTAACAAAGTATTGAGTAACACATATTTCTCCCTGATTCTCTGCTACCTTTGCACAATTAAATGAAGTGTTGTATGAAGTCTTTGAGAATTAAACGATTACGTTGCAATTTGTAGTTTAAACTAGGGCTGCACAATATGGACAAAAAAGTAGATATCGATATTTTTACTTAAACTCGATATTCGATATATATCGCAATATATTTTCCGGTGAACGTATACATATAAAGATATTACATTTTGAGCAACATTCACTGAAATTGAAATGAATGACAACTGCACTGTAAATAGTCAGTGCCACTTTTATTAACCCACTTAGTCAATATGGGTATTAAAGAAACTGTTTAAGTAGCACATCATTATATAACATAAATAAGATAAAAACATATTATTTCTACGTAAAATAAATAACATGGCTGTGCAAATAATACAAAAGTATCAAACTCAGATAAAAAATTATTTTGCAGGCAGGCACTTTTTAATTCCTAGTCGACAATGTAATGGACTGTCACATACGTACGGTTCTGGTCAGCGCCAAGTAAGTGACTTGACTTTTTTAGCAGCATGTCTCGTGCAAAATATGCCCGGCTTGGCAACTCAAGAGCAGTTTTGATTTGGGCTTACATGGTAAACAACTCAAATAAATGTTTTATCCAGACGCATGTATTTGTCCAAATGTGGCAAAGTAGATGCATTGTGGGTTTCCTGGACGTCGCCTACATTGCTAAAAGAAAAATCTAAAGAAGAGAATCCCTCTGCCATCTTCCACTGTTTTTTTAAATATATAAATCGCCCGCTTGAATATTCCCTCTTCTCTTCTACAACTCTCTAGACGTCATTTGGGATGTCTGTTGTGATTTCCCTTCCTGGTTCCATGACCCGCCCTATCTTGCCTCTGATTGGCCTGTCCCTAATGTTTTGCTCTAATCTTAACCAATCGTAACTCATCATAGTAAACAACCAACCAATCATGGATGTTCTTATACGTGCAAGCACGTCTTGGAAGGAGAAAGGGGAGGGGTTTAGTAGCGAGTGGGAAGGAGGGAAGTACAAGAAACACAACACGCAAGCGGTGTTTGGTTATTTTAACGTGAAATCAATTATATGTATATTACGATATTTTCTCCATTCAAATCTTGTTTAAAAATGTATGGACATATCTTACAAACTCGATATATCGCCCAGCCCTAATCTAAACGCAGTTGCTCTTTTTCTGTCTTCCTTCCATCCATCCATTTTCTATCGCTTGTCCCTTTCAGGGTTGCAGGGGGGCTGGAGCCTATCCCAGCTGCACTCTTTCTTCAAACAAAAAAAAAAAAATGCACAACACAATGTTCAGTCAGTATTCCCGTTACATCCAGGTAGCCTATTTATTTTTTGATTGCACATGAGTCGAGTTTACCTCCAAGGTTTCTTCTCTAAACCCATTTCACTGTGAGCCGTGGCATCTGCGAGCCTTTTTTAAAGCTGTGATTGATGAGGTTTTGATTGGAAATGCGAACAAGACACTTTCATTACTGTCTGTCGACGTGCATCCTGTTAGGGGTAGTAAAGCCTGTGGAATGTCACTGAGTGTGTCTCTCTTTCTCTGTGTATGTGTGTGAGAGAGAGAGATGGAGTAGGAGTGCTTGTGTAAGTGTAGGAAAAAGAATGACACCACTTGATGATGAGACCCACTTAATGACATTCCTCATTTGGTCTTTACCGCGAACGCTCTGAGCCTTGGGATCCAGAGGCCTAGATCACTGCAATGAGATGGAGACGACTGGGTTGTCATGTTGCTTGTCAACACAGAGAAAACACTCACTCTTTCGCTCACACTAAATATAATTTCAAAGGAAAACTGCAATTTTTGGGGGGAGTTTTGCCCATCATCCGCAATCCCTATGTCGTTCCCTTTTCTGTGCATACTAAATAGGAAAAAACTGCCAATGCAAGGCAGCTAACAACCCGGGTAATGAACTCATCTATTCAGCCTATAAAGCGGTCTACAAAAACATCCAAAAACCGCCAACCGAACACCCTATTTACATTCTGTGACCAGCATTTTAACCAAGCTGTAACAACATTGTTTTTGTACAAGTTAACACTGAGCGACTACTTTTCTGGCACCTTGCACACACTGATCCTCACTAGCGAGTAGCCAGCTCTCAGTAACTAGTGTTCAGAAGTGGGTAGTAACGCGCTACATTTACTCCGTTACATCTACTTGAGTAACTTTTGGGATACATTGTACTTCTAAGAGTAGTTTTAATGTGACATACTTTTACTTTTACTTGAGTATATTTATAGAGGAACCCGAAGTACGGCTCTGGAGGCACGTCTCCCCTGCGGGGAGACGTGCTTTCTGTGGGTGGGGGAAAGCACGCCAATCGTAACTCATCATAGTAAACAACCAACCAATCATGGATGTTCTTATACGTGCAAGCACGTCTTGGAAGGAGAAAGGGGAGGGGTTTAGTAGCGAGTGGGAAGGAGGGAAGTACAAGAAACACAACACGCAAGCGGTGTTTGGTTATTTTAACGTGAAATCAATTATATGGATATTACGATATTTTCTTCATTCAAATCTTGTTTAAAAATGTATGGAAATATCTTACAAACTCGATATATCGCCCAGCCCTAATCTAAACACAGTTGCTCTTTTTCTGTCTTCCTTCCATCCATCCATTTTCTATCGCTTGTCCCTTTCAGGGTTGCAGGGGGGCTGGAGCCTATCCCAGCTGCACTCTTTCTTCAAACGGCGTGCTTTCTGTGGGTGGGGGAAAGCACGCCTCCCCACAGGGGAGACGTTCCTCCAGAGCCGTACTTCGGGTCTAACAACCTTCACTTTACCCGGTAGAGGGTCTTTACAGCTGAGGGTGAATGACGAGCCCGGCGGTTTGTTGCAACTTTGTGACTTTATTGCACGCAGCCATCCACCAAGCTAGAGCACCTACACGCACTCACTGTCGCCGCTCCCTCACCTCTCTCGCCCACTAGTGTTGTGTCGTTCGCGAACGATTCGTTCGAAAGAACGAATCTTTTGAGTGAACGTACTGAACCGAATCACTTCATGAACTGATTCGTTCCTTTCTCAGTTCAGTTGAGCTCCGCCGCGACCATGCCGGTATGAGTGGGACTGGCGCATTCTGTGACTCACTGAACCCTCGACATCGGCGAACGACGCAGCCAATGAGAGGGCGGGGGGAGGGACTGAGCGAACGATTCGTTCACTGCGGATTAACGACATGAATCACTCAGTGAACGACAACGCTCTCTGCTCTGCGGGGGCGGGGGGTAAAGTGTAGGGCAGGCTGTTTTGAGAAGATTTAAAATAAAAATAATAACTAATGTATGTACACATACGTAGGCTATTATTTACACAGTTATTGTAACAAAAATACATTTCTCCTTGGGGATCAATTCTGATTCATATTATTATTATTATTATTATTATTATTCATTCTACTGCAACTGTTGTTGTTGATGTTGTTTAGTAGCTATCATTGTCATTATAATAATGCTGATTTGCAATTAAACTGTACTGCTGCTGCAGAAGTGATTCGGTTCAAGTACTGAACTGCGGCCACAGTGTGGCGCTGTGTCAGTCACTGATTCTAGTGATTCAGTACAGTCAAAAGAACTGCAGAAGTGATTCGGTTCACGTACTGAACTGCGGCCACAGTGTGGCGCTGTGTCAGTCACTGATTCTAGTGATTCAGTACAGTCAAAAGAACTGCAGAAGTGATTCGGTTCACGTACTGAACTGCGGCCACAGTGTGGTGCTGTGTCAGTCACTGATTCTAGTGATTCAGTACAGTCAAAAGAACTGCAGAAGTGATTCGGTTCACGTACTGAACTGCGGCCACAGTGTGGTGCTGTGTCAGTCACTGATTCTAGTGATTCAGTACAGTCAAAAGAACTGCAGAAGTGATTCGGTTCACGTACTGAACTGCGGCCACAGTGTGGTGCTGTGTCAGTCACTGATTCTAGTGATTCAGTACAGTCAAAAGAACTGCAGAAGTGATTCGGTTCACGTACTGAACTGCGGCCACAGTGTGGTGCTGTGTCAGTCACTGATTCTAGTGATTCAGTACAGTCAAAAGAACTGCAGAAGTGATTCGGTTCACGTACTGAACTGCGGCCACAGTGTGGTGCTGTGTCAGTCACTGATTCTAGTGATTCAGTACAGTCAAAAGAACTGCAGAAGTGATTCGGTTCACGTACTGAACTGCGGCCACAGTGTGGTGCTGTGTCAGTCACTGATTCTAGTGATTCAGTACAGTCAAAAGAACTGCAGAAGTGATTCGGTTCACGTACTGAACTGCGGCCACAGTGTGGTGCTGTGTCAGTCACTGATTCTAGTGATTCAGTACAGTCAAAAGAACTGCAGAAGTGATTCGGTTCACGTACTGAACTGCGGCCACAGTGTGGTGCTGTGTCAGTCACTGATTCTAGTGATTCAGTACAGTCAAAAGAACTGCCGATCCCATGAAAACAAGCCACATGAAAACAAACACACGTCCCCATTATCTCAAGACATAAAGTTATGAGAGTAGACTACTAGTCTACTAGCAGTCTACTGGCGGGGGGTAAAGTGTAGGGCAGGCTGTTTTGAGAAGATTTCAAATAAAAATAATAACTAATGTATGTACACATACATAGACTATTATTTACACAGTTATTGTAACAAAAATAAATTTCTCATTGGGGATCAATTCTGATTCATATTATTATTATTATTATTATTATTATTATTATTATTATTATTATTATTATTATTATTATTATCCCTTCTACTGCAACTGTTGTTGTTGTTAGATTAACGCGAGTCCCTACGCAGTGCGTGGGGACTCGCGTTCACCCTATTTGCTGCTTCTCCCGCGAATGTCTGCACTGTATTGTACTACGTACTGTACTAAGGGGCGCCCCCTTAGTGTTGTGTCGTTCGCGAACGTGATTCAGGGAGGGGCGGTAGTGTTGTGTGGGCGCCTATTTGCTGCTTCTCCCGCGAATGTCTGCACTGTACTGTACTACGCACGCCCCCCCCACCCCCCCTCCTATTTTTTTTTTTTTTTTGGGGGGGGGATTCGGTGAACACATTTTTTGAACGAATCATTTTAAGGAACTGATTCTAGTGATTCAGTACAGTCAAAAGAACTGCCGATCCCATCACTATCGCCCACTCACTCACTGACGTCACTCACCTCTCATGCTGTCATATCTTAAAGGGCCACACACACACACACACATACGCTACTCTCATAACAACTAACAAGACATCATGGCGAAGCCAGAAGTCGAGTTTTTTAACATGGAGACATTCTCAATACTTTTCTTTTGTCGAGCACAAAGAAAATAACATTTTAGTTAAATGTAAGTTGTGTCTTGGATCAAAGATCCTATCTACTTAGAGTTAAAGTTAAAGTGCCATTATGTTGCAGCTATTTAAAATAGTTTTGTCAATTTTTTCTGGCCTGAAATAAATTGGCCCTTTGAAACATATCTTTGTCTTTGTGTGTTGTATGTAGACCACATTGCTTTCTGAGTTCAGTGATGCAAATGCATGTCAAGTTGATCAACACATTGTATTATTCTCCAGTGCAATAACAGTACTGAAATGAAGGCTAAAAGGGCATTAATGGGAGCCTTAAAAAAAGGGGGGAAAAAAGAAGTAACTAAATAGTTACTTTTCACAGTAACGCATTACTTTTGGTGTAAGTAACTGAGTTAGTAACTGAGTTACTTTTGAAATAAAGTAACTAGTAATTGTAACTAGTTACTGGTTTTCAGTAACTCACCCAACACTGCTAATCAAGAGGGTTTATTTGCCAGCTTTACCTGTCTTTGGCTGCTGGAACATTGTTTCAGGATTGTTTCATGTTTGCCTGCTATAGCTTGCTTACACTTAGCTTTCCCTGCATCCTGTGCAATTATTTGTTGCACTCGTTTTGGTGTTGTTTACTCTTCCTGCTGCAGTTAAATGTTTTGGACATAAAATGTTGTTTTTACCAACACACTGTTTCCGCATTTTGGGATCCCAACTAGCAAGTTGCATGAAATTACAAAATACTTTAAATATTATATGTTATCATGAATGTGCCTGTTACTACTTCACATATTGTACATACTTACAGCATGTAGACAAAACATTGTGGGACGTTTTTGGATGGTTTTTAGAACACTTTATAGGCGAAATAGGTCATATCCCCATTATCTGCATTGCTAGCAGCCTCGTACTAGCAGTTTTTTTTGTTTTTTTTACTATTTAGAATGCACAGAAAAAAGAGAGTATTTTTACAACAATGTTTATTCTTATCTCACACAGGGATTGTGAATGATGGGCAAAATAAATAAATGAAATAATAATAATAAATTATTTTATTTTTATTTTTTTAAAGTAGGTCATATCATGATATTTTTGTTCTACATTTAAAACACTTCCTTTTGATCTATGTCAGTGTTTTTCAAACTTTTTTGAGGCAAGGCACATTTTTTTCATTAAAAAATCAAGAGGCACACCACCAGCAGAAAACGTTAAAAAATGAAACTCCACCAGGTCGTCGTGACTTATTTTGAGTTTGTTGGTGTTTTCCTGTGTGTAGTGCTTTAGTTCTTGTCTTGCGCTGTTATTTTGGTGTCCCTTCCTGTTTTGTTGGTGTTTTCCTGTAGCAGTTTTATGTTTGTTTCAAGCAAGGCTATTTACGTTGTTGCTATCTTTCTTTGTGTGGACATTGTTGATTGTCATGTCATGTACGGATGTACTTTGTGGACGCTGTAAGTTTTTGCTGTCGTCCAGCATTCTGTTTCTGTTTACTTTGTAGCCAGTTCAGTTTTACTTTCGTTTTACATAGCCATTGCCTTTTCCTTTCTATTTTGTTCAACCATCCTCGTCTCACCCGACACATTCCGACTTTTACAAAGCAATTAACTACCTGCTGCCACCTACTGACATGGAGTGTTACGTGGTTACCCTGCTGAGTTTTACACAGCACAGACACTAAGCAACGACACATTTTTTGCAGATTATAATTATTGATTTGCAAAAAATATATTTTGGACCAATTAAGTGAAGTAGCATAATTTCCCACGGCACACCAGAAAATATCTCACGACACACTACTGTGCTGCGGCATAGTGGTTGAAAAACACTGGTCTACGTAACATGTAATGATGGTTCTTTGGTCAACATTTTGCCTTGATTATATTTTACAGACCGTCTTCAAGTCGCTTTCTGAAGGTCTCTTCAAGATGCAGCGTTTCTTGTCTTATTTACTTGCCTCCATTTCGACTGTGTCTTCTACCTGTCAGTCATGTTGTAGTTTTTAGCTCTTCTGTATCGAGTCTATACTGAGGTATAAGTTCAAACTATGCGCTACGTTCTATTAGAAATGGCAACAGCTAAGGATGCATGTGCTTGCACGAGCCACAACAAGAAGATAAAGCAAAAAATACTTAGTGACTACAACGTCGGACTACAATGGCGGACTCGCGCCATATACAATGTATATATGGTAAAACTTTACCATATATGGAGATATCTGCTGACATCACCAATGGGAAAAAATGGCTTGTTTGGAGGAAGTATGAAGGAAAACAATATAGTTTTATAAATATCTCAGCCATGCCTCCATGGTTTGATTTCAAATTTTTAGGACTTATGCAGATCCCAAATACACAAAAACAGGTGCCAAGTTTTGCATAATGGATCCCCTTTAAGTTAAAATTTTCATAAAAGAGTTGGGTGGATTTTTATACACTTAGGACGTTACCTAAAGGATTTTGTGATGTCACTACATCAGGTGATCTACCGACTCCTTTCTTATTGTATTTTGTCCATATTTGCTAAACTAAGTTGTCCACAAAGATATTTTAAAGAAAATAATTTGGAGAAATGCAACGTAATTGCAGGACTAAAAGGGATAAATTAGGAGGTTTAAATTGATCATGCCTTGTCACCAAATTAAAACTTTAATGCAAAGCCCCTTTTAATATGGTTGCTCAGTTTGTATAATGCATTCATTATGCCTCTCGCTGTGATCAATTACGTTGTCAAAACAAGTTTTATGATATGTACTCAACTACTAATCACCGCATTGAAAAGCAGTTTGAGTGTGCCTGCTCATTTGTTCGGAGCCCTGTTGCAAGTTCGCAATAACACGCATGCATTGTGTGAACATTATTGATTCTTGTCCACCTTAATGATAGAAGTAATGCCATATTTATTTTCAAAATGACACTCCTCACACTGAGGCAGGCCATTTTACTCTCTGGGCAGCGTCCTCTTTCATGTCCCATTATTAAGTGGTTTGAGTTGGGTCACCTTGGTGCGAAAGGGGAAAGCATTGCCTGCAGCAGATGTGATTAGGAAAAAAAAATGGTTATCGGCAAATACTGTTTCCACGACAGAAACAACCGACATATCATGATTGCAGCTCAATTGAATGCGCAAACTCATTTATTTTCCGGTTCCGCCGGAGGTTCTCTTCTTTATGATTAGTCAAACAAAATGGCTTTTAGGAGAGGACAACCATTCGAGGGGTGGCACAGACTAGTCGACGAGCTGACTTTAAGCGCCACAATGGCGTTTTGAGCTTGACGGCAACTACTTTTTTAAAGGGGACCTATGACGATTTTAATCTACATTTAAAGGGGAACTGCACTTTTTTTTTTGGCATTTTGCCTATCGTTCACAATCATTATAAGAGACAAGAACACATGTCTTTTTTTAAAGATTTTAAAAATGATGAAAAACGCTTGAAAGATGCGGCTAATGGGAGTCACCATTGTAGTCTTCAAAGCCCTCTAAAACAACTTAAAACCCTCCGTCAACGTTTCATAAACACAGTGCAAGTCTATATGTAATGTAGTAACAGACACATTCATAACAATGTGTAATATGTACCCTATTTTGTTCATTTTAATCATTTCCGGGACAAATTTTTATTCCGCGCATTGATTTCTGTTTCCATAGCCTGCGCACATCTGACTTCTGGCAACATGTGTGTTCCTACTTCCGGAATCAAACACCAGTGTGTTTTCTAATGATGGCAGACTTGGTAACAAACAACAAAGACAACTATTTTTTGGACAAATGAGGATTCACAACCTTATACTTTTGAAGCTAAATGAACTGCTGCTTATAGACGCGAGCACAAAGGAAGAGTTAGACGTTGGAACAGAGGGAAGCCAAGAGAGTGAGGTGAAAGCGATTTTGACGCTATAAATATGAAACTTGGAGCCATGCTATTTCGACATAAATGGATTGCTTTCCCTAAAGTTTACAGGACACGTCTCCGGCCGGCTGGACCAGACGAACAACTGTCCATCGAGTAAGTCACTTTAATATTGATCATGATACACGCAGCACGGCATGTGTGTTAGTACAACTACAGTACATACGTTGTCTGGCTCGCTCAGTTGTGTACAAAAAAACATGAAATGTGGGCTAATACTTTACAGATACTGTAATATGATCATGTTTTTCAGTCATTACAAGTTGGTGTCATATCGCATTGTGTTACAAACTCAAACGTGTTTTGTGTTGTTGTAGAAGCTAGTTTATCTCTTACTGTAGTTAGCTTTTACGGCTAATACCGAAGCATGCCTATGTGTTACGACGCTAGAAAAACAGTTCCTCAGTGTTAACAATGTCGCTACAGCTTGGTTATTATATGGGTTTTTGGAACGTAAATTAAGTATTGTTGACGGTTTTTGAATGACTTTTTAAAGTGATATAACTGATTGCTCCCATTAGCTGCATTGCCAGCCACCTAGAATGAGCCGATTTGTATATTTTTGAAAGCGAAAAAAAAACGAAAAAACTTTTGTCTTCTTGTCTCTCATAATGATTGTGAACGATAGGCAAAATTCCAAAAAAGTGCAGTTTCTTGTGTCTAGATCAGTGATTATCAAACTGTAGTATGGGGGCTCCATCTAGTGGGGCGCCCAATAATCACATGATTGAAGTACAGTGTTTTTTTTTGTTATATTTAAATATAGTGCATACTTGCCAACCTTGAGACCTCCGATACCTGGAGGTGGGGGGTGGGGGGTAGGGGGCGTGGTCGGGGGTGGGGAGGGGGCGTGGTTAATAGGGCAGTATATTTACAGCTAGAATTCACCAACTCAAGTATTTCATATATATACATATATATATATATATATATATATATATATATATATATATATATATATATATATATATATATATATATATATATATATATATATATATATATATATATGTATATATATATATATATATATATATATATATATATATATATATATATATATATGTATATATATATATATATATATATATATATATATATATATATATATAATGTATATGAAATACTTGACTTTCAGTGAATTCTAGCTATATATATATATATATATATATATATATATATATATATATATATATATATATATATATATATATATATATATATTTATTTTATTATACATATAAATAAAATAAATACTTGAATTTCAGTGTTCCGGAGGTTATCCATTAGATGGCAGTATTGTCCTGTTTAACTTCTCCGTTCGTAACTGAGTATATCATTTCGGCCACCGTGTTCAATGGATAAGTCTGTTCTACAAAATGTACAGGCAACATAATTACATACGTCTTCCCCTTCGAACTGTCCTGGATGAACTGAAATTCTTGTTTCCATTCGTTTTGGAACTTGCAAGCATATTTCTTCATCTTGCTTGTTGACGGCGTCGCCATGGCTGTAACTTCCTCGTTCTTCTGCTTCGTCTCCTTGTTGTGTGCGCAGTTGTGCACTCTACTCTCTAAAAGCCGTAGATGTTATGACGTCATTGGGCAGGCAAGCTGTTTATATTGTGGGAAAGCGGACGTGAGAACAGGCTGTCCCCACTCAAGTCCGCATTGAGCTGGAGGGGGCGTGGCCTCAAGCTCCGGCTGAATACCGGGAGTTTGTCGGGAGAACATTTCTGCCGGGAGGTTATCGGGAGAGGCGCTGAATACCGGGAGTCTCCCGGTAAAACCGGGAGGGTTGGCAAGTATGACATAGTGTTACTGTACAAACTGTGTGTAATGTTACAGTGGCTAGAAATTGTAAATGTAGTTGTTAAATAAAATCAATGCCTTGTTTTTTAATGAATAGTTAAGCTTACTATGCTACTGTATTTTACTGTTAATCATTATGGTGGTACTTAGAGAGTCAAATGTTTTCTGATGTGGTACTTGGTGAAAAAGGTTTGAGAACAACTGGTCTGGAATTCTAGATAATATGTATCGGATATGCGTTGGTGTATATGTCACGTACATTTTCCTCCACAGTCACTTTTGTAACTACATTTTTAAGTCTGTCTGCAAGAGGTTGATTCTGGAGGCGTTTCCAGATTTTAAATGAAACCAAGCCCAACCCTCTGTGAGAGTATCATAATGTTTATTTTAAAAGTGTGCACAGTTTAAATGTATATATTGAGGTCGTCGCCGCTATTTATTTTCCAGATTTGGTCAAAAATAAACTTCATAAACACCATATACTGTAATTCACCCAGTCACAACATTAGGTACACCTGCACACTTTTAGTTCGATTCAGACCTGCATATGAAAACAGCTGCTTTTAGCATCATGTATGTCAGTGAATACAGATACAAAGCATTACCCCCCGAAAGGGACAAGCGGTAGAAAATGGATAGATGGATGGAAGGGTTAAAAATGCGAATGATGTCATCAGCGAAGAGTCGACTTTAAAAACTATGAAGTCGTGTAACCGCGAAACCTACTGTATTTAGACTAGATACCCCTCTCTGTTGCAAATGTTGCCCAGTAATTTGATAGTACAGCCACAACTTACCTGATACTTGGCACCTACAAAGTGTGCAGTTATTATATATATATATATATATATATATATATATATATATATATATATATATATATATATATATATATATATATATATATATATATATATATATATATATATATATATATATACAGTCGCAGTCAAAAGTCATGGCTGTCTTGAGTTTCCAATAATTTCTACAACTCTGTGGTAAGAGTGTCCGCCCTGAGATCGGTAGGTCGTGATTGCAAACCCCAGCCGAGTCATACCAAAGACTATTAAAATGGGACCCATTACCTCCCTGCTTGGCACTCAGCATCAAGGGTTGGAATTGAGGGTTAAATCACCAAATGATTCCCGGGCGCGGCCACCGCTGCTGCTCACTACTCCCCTGTGGGGATGGGTCAAATGCAGAGAATAATTTCACCGCACCTAGTGTGTGTGTGACAATCATTGGCACTTTAACTTTAACTTTAAAAGCCTCACCTTTTCTCCTCCAAACATATTGCTGGGTATTGTGGCCAAACAGCTCAATTTTTGTTTTATCTGACATCACATGGACAAAGATAAGACCTTCTGGAGGAAAGTTCTGTGGTCACATTTTCAGTAGACCCATAATAAATACATAAAAGAACCAAACTTCATGAATGTTTTTTCTGACCAACAAGTATGTACTCCAATCACTCTATCACAAAAACTAAGAGACATTATGCTCTTTACAAGTGTGTGTAAACTTTTGATCGCGACTGTATATACATTTAGCCCAATTTGGCCCCCCCCAGTCAAAATGTTTGGACACCCCACGCATGAAACCCTTGAAAGCATTGTTCTGAAGGCTGGAAAAAACAGAAACTATGGACTTTTTAAATGGAGAGGGATCATACTTTTCAGCTTTCTGTGTGAAGGCCGCTGTTCAATATGCTCCCTCAATGTTTACAACAATGCTTTAATTGCTACACGTTGCTGTAATGGATGTACTTAACGTACTTCCTGGGGTGTGTATTTACTGAACTGCAAAGTACCAGGTGTTTATACTGTAAGTGGCCCTTTATTTGAACGGATGCATCATAATGTTGTAAAAATAATTTTTAAATAATTAGTATAAGGAAATAAATTGTACATTTTGGTCAGCTTCAGTACATCACGGTTACACTTTTGAATTCAGTGTTGACTTTTTCTTTTTTTTTTAAATTCTTGAACGAGAAATGAGCCGTGTATTTGAGGTCAGGTTTTTTTTGGTGGTTTTTTTTGGTTTTTTAATCAACATAAAAAACACAAGATACACTTACCATTAGTGCATCAACCCAAAAAACCTCCCTCCCCCATCCACACTCATGCACACTCATTTACACAAAAGGGGCTGTCTCTTTCTGTTATTAAAAACTTCTGGTTCCTACAATATAGAATAATATAGTCTGCAATGGATACAGTCCTTAAAGCACACATGATTGTGTGTGCTGCTGGTCCACTAACATTTTCATTAATTACTATTTTTTATGTAATTATTTTTATATTGTTTTACTTTCTTTTTTATTCAAAAAAAGTATTTTTATTTATTTATTTATCTTATTTTATTTTATTTAAAAAAATAAAAAAATAACAAAAATAAAGGATCTTATTTTCACCAGACCAGGTTGTCAATGAAATCAGATTGTTCAAAAGGGTTCTTAAAACCAGGTCCAGTTCAGATTATATCCAGATAGGGCTCAGCAACGCACACCTTCACCCATGTACACTGAAAACCAGGGAACATAACAGAATTCAATGTTGACTTTTTCTTTTTTTTTTTTATTCTTGAACAAGAAATGAGCCGTGTATTTGAGGTGAGGTGTTTATTTCTTCAAATGGATGCTGCAACAATTATTTTTGACTTTTCACAAAATGTGGTATTTTACTTAAAATAATAGTGTGATCCAGATTACACTCACTTGAGCACCATTACAAAAAAACAAAGACAATTGAACAGTACAGGATGACTTACATTTTTCATTGTGATATTTCCATCTGCTCCCCTTCTACTTTGTTTTTTGTTGTGCATTTGTAACGACATGAATTATTTACTGTGGATTTGGGAGGCACAATCCTGACATGTTTTTGGCTGTTTTGGAGATTTATTTTTGTCATAGTGTGCCGTGTACAAGCTTCATCTGCACTTGCAACAACACACGGGCTCAGCATCCCCTTGTCCCAACCCGCCTCGTCTATTCTCTGCACTTACAAATGAAAATACACCTCTCTCTTCGTCTCCCCATGGTGACAGAGCAAAAGGTAATCCCTGTTCATGAATTTGAGATCACCGAGTGTCACGTGCATAACAATGATCCATTCGTCAGTGTTCCTACCTTTCTCTCTTTTACACCTCGGATGAGTTGTATGGCTGCACACTTCCATATCTGCTCCTATGTTGCTGCAGTGATCCCTTTATGATTTTATTCTCGCCGGTCTCTCTTATATTGCAAAGAAGGTTCGTCTATGAAATACTTTACCTGTCTACCAGCGTCTATAGTGCCTTCTGAACAGCTCACACAATAGGCGAAGATCTATAATATTGCTCTTGTTTAGAATTGTTGACATATTATATATTATGTATGCTATTGCATTATATTGCATTGTCTTGTCTTTTGGGTATTGCAGTCAGATTCATCAGCCAGTCTTAGTCAGGTCAGTGTTTGGGGCTTACAGTACATATCTCACATTTTAAATCCAAAAATAATGTATTTTTCAAGACCCTTTTTTGGATATAATTAAAAACAAAATCATTTGAACACACTGGTACAGTACTAGGGATCGGTACTTTTACATTTGAATTAACACGGGACCAATCCCTGGTAACTGGGAATCGATACCACGCTCAACTGTAACAATTTTCAGTACTTTTATGCGTGTTTAAATTTGTTAATAAATGGCAATTGTTTGAAAAAATGATAACTTCAGAGTCTCATTGGCCTAGTGGTTAGAGTGTCCGCCCTGAGATCGGTAGGTTGGAGTTCAAATCCCAGCCGAGTCATACCAAAGACTATAAAAATGGGACCCGTTTCCCTCCCTGCTTAGCACTCAGCATCAAGGGTTGGAGTTGGGGGTTAAATCACCAAAATGATTCCCGGGCACAGCGCCGCTGCTGCCCACTGCTCCCCAAGGGGATGGGTCAAATGCAGAGGACAAATTTCACCACATCTAGTGTGTGTGTGACAATCTTTGGTACTTTAATCTTTAATCATTTGCATGTATTATATAAAAGACTTTGCAGGCAGTTGCAATTCCGAGACGTTAGATGGCAGTAGTACTTGGTTACATCATCAAAACATTCTGTTTCGATCAAGTCCTTTCGGCCATATTTTAGGTGCATTAATAGTCAATAGCGGGTAAATAATAGGCTAAATAATATATACATCCATTCGTATGATATGTCACTTACATTTGGACCACAATCAATTACATGTAGGGGAAACATGTGACTGCTTTGCTTTTCAATATCACCATATGATATAATATTCAATAACAACAAAGCTCTTTTGATAACTACTGTATGTTGCTCTCTTTTTGTCCTTGTAGCCATTGGTAATTCCCAAAATTGCGTTAATCCTCCACAGGAATATTCAGGTCTGGGAATAACTTTCAGTGGACCGGGAAACGCTTTACAATTTTAACATGGACATTCATTTATGCAGTATGTACTATTGTTAACGCTCAATATCATTAATGTGACTACGGTTCATACTCTGGATATATTGAAGGTCATATTCAAAGGAAGAGAGCAAGGCATTTTTTTTTTGGCAGAAATAAAGTAGAAATGGATATTTGGCATGGTGTGCAATTTGATTTCAATTTATTAAGAAAGACAGCAAAATGTGTCATACACCTAAGAAAAATGAGATGATGAGTTTTTATTTATTTTGCTAATTGGTAACCTATTTCAAACTGAGATAATTATGACTGTTTATGTCATCAGGCTCCCATTCTAGAACTAAATCTCACCTCTTGGCTATCCCCCAATTGGAGTCATCCATTTCTGGTCTGCATATGCACAAATATACACAGCTGCTTCAAGTGAATTAACACCAGTATCAGGCGCTGCTTTATCTTCTAATTAAAATTTGAACCATATCTCGTTTGAGCTATTTACATTTTTCTCAATTGAGCCGGCAACTCCCTCATGACGATAACGTTGAATCCACCAAAATCCTCTAAATGATAAACCCGTGGTCATTCCACTTAGAAATTAGTTGGTTTTCTCCTTAGTCAGCACATTGTTCTTTGCCCACAGAGGAGGAAGCCATGCTGCTGGCTGTCAACACATAGAAAGATTCAGTACCGCTCTCATCCAGATGATGGATCTGGAGTAGTCAAAGAGTTGCTGACTCCTCACTGACCACCTCTCCCTCACCACTATGTCGGTCCCTTAGCCCAACAGCAAGGCCCGCCATGATGGATAGGACATCCATCGCTCAGCCCCCAGCACACCTCACCCCCCACCCCGCAAACCCCCCAACTCACCCTGCAGGGCCTTTGTCAGTCAGGCTGCCGGTGGCAACTCACAGCTTGACTCGGCAAAGGAAGACAAGCAGGTAAACACAGCAACAATATTGTTCTCAACTTACCCGCTGTCATCCTTCAGGGGTCATTTACAGTTTACCAGCAGATTTCCAGGTGATGGATTTGGTGTGACTTGTCTTTTCCCATGCATATCTTTCATTAGCTTGAAAGATAAGACTCTTTAAAGGGGTTGCTGTTGCTTTGAAATCGTGGCTCTGATTAATCCCGAGTTTAGATACCGGAAGGCTTAATGGTTTTCATGGAGCAAAATGTTTGTCTTTTGCGATCATTTACAGACTGTAGACCATCACTTGTGTGTTACTTAAACCTCTGCGGTAGTTGTTCTGTAACAATCTAATAACACATGAAACAGGGCAGGTGATCCCGTTGTATCAGTACCTCGTTAAATGTAAGTCAGTTTTTTGTAGTCGGAAATCAGGAGAGTTGTCTAGTGGCCTTGTGGTCAGAGTGTCCGCCCTGAGATCGGTAGGTCATGAGTTCAAACCCCGGCCGAGTCAAACCAAAGACTATAAAAATGGGACTCATTGAGATAAGAATAAACATTGTTGTAAAAATACTCTCTTTTTTCTGTGCATTCTAAATAGTAAAAAAAACAAAAAAAACTGCTAGTACGAGGCTGCTAGCAATGCAGATAATGGGGATATGACCTATTTCGCCTATAAAGTGTTCTAAAAACCATCCAAAAACATCCCACAATGTTTTGTCTACATGCTGTAAGTATGTACAATATGTGAAGTAGTAACAGGCACATTCATGGTAAAATATAATATCTAAAGTATTTTGTAATTTCATGCAACTTCCTAGTTGGGACCCCAAAATGCGGAAACAGTGTGTTGGTAAAAACAACATTTTATGTCCAAAACATTTAACTGCAGCAGGAAGAGTAAACAACACCAAAACGAGTGCAACAAATAATTGCACAGGATGCAGGGAAAGCTAAGTGTAAGCAAGCAATAGCAGGCAAACATGAAACAATCCTGAAACAATGTTCCAGCAGCCAAAGACAGGTAAAGCTGGCAAATAAACCCTCTTGATTAGTGATCAGGGACAGGGAATACAGTCACTGTAAGGCAACACACACAAAACAGAAAGTTACAACTGGATTAACAGAGCTAGACAGGAACTAGAATACCGAACATACAAAACAAAACCAAAACAGGTATGACCTCATTGACAGGTCATGACACATTCTAGCTGATTCCAGCAAGTTTGATAGCGAAGTGAACAATCGTGTCCTCAACACAATCTAGCCCACTGTAAGAGGATAAGCTAACTACTAACTGCAAGCCAGAACTCTTGAACGTAAACAAAGACGGGTGGATCGATACAAATATTGGCAGTGATGGTACCAATTATGATATCATTATGTGGTATATTTTTTTATTTTCCAAAAAATATTTTGTCGTTTTTGTTATTGTTTACAGACTGAGCAGGCAAGTCACTGGACACAGTGGGGCACAACAGTACTAGCCTGCTCAGTGGCCTTGTGGTTAGAGTGTCCGCCCTGAGATAGGTATGTCGTGAGTTCAAACCCCGGCCGAATAATACCAAAGACTATAAAAACGGAACCAATTACCTCCCTATTTGGCACTCAGTATCAAGGGTTGAAATTTGGGGTTAAATCACCAAAATGATTCCAGAGCGTGACCACCGCTACTGCTCACTGCTCCCCTCACCTCCCAGGGGGTGGAACAAGGGAATGGGTCAAATGCAGAGGGTAATTTTACCACACCTAGTGTGTGTGTGACTATCAGTGGTACTTTAACTTTTTTTTTACTTTTTTGAGAAAATAAGACCTGATTTGTTTGTAATCAGCCACTACTTTACTATTGTTAATTTATAAAGTAGATACATATACATGAAGTAGACTTTGGCCACCATTTCACTAGTACATTCTCTGTGTAGTGTTTGCTCCTGAAAATGATCTTGTAGTAATTTCCTATATCAATTAGTTTTGGACACCCCGTGACCCCGAAAGGGACAAGCGCTAGAAAATAGATGGAGGGATGGATACCGCCCTTTCTTGGTGTGACATTTACAGAACTGAAGCCTTTTTCCCTGCGTAGACAGTGTGGATAAAAGCATGTAAAACGAATATTCCGATTACTTAATTGCATGTTTTTGTTGTCCTTTACCATGATTTGTTCAAAACTGATATGGTTAACATTTTGGGGGAAAAAAATAAATAAAAGAAATATAGAATAGTCATCATTTTCGGACTTGTTTCCTCACGCTCTTTCAGCATTTCCTGAAGAATCTTGAGGAAAACATCAGTGGAAGAGGACTCAAAATAGAATACTAGCAGCTTACCTTCTTGTTCTCTTATTTGTGAGGGATCGTTTTTCTTTCGCAGTTTTTCTTTCGAGGGTTCTCATGACTTTCGGGATAGCTTAAGACTTGTTTCCATCCAAACTCTGACCCAAACCCTTCCTCTTTGAAGCTAAAATCATTTAATCAGGGATGTCTTAACTACTGCCTGCAGGCTAAGTGCGGTCCACCAGCATTGTCCCGCTGGCCCGCGAGAAAGTCCCAAGTTAAATAAGAAGTTTGGCCTACGGTGTGTCTCGAGTTGAACTTTAATAACATTACAGTTTGATCACTGCAAACATGGACAATGTTAGTAATATGGGTCAATGACCATGAGTTTAGTCAGCATAGCATACATTTATACGACCTAATACAAACAACATTTCCCGCTCTTGGTGCAAATAAACTATAACCAGCACAGAAAGTCAACACGGATGGTCGCACATAACACACAACCTGCTCACTGAATTATGTGGAATTTTTTTTAAATGTCGAAGAGCCACACACAATTTTAAATTACACCCATTTAAATCCACTACAAAGTATGATGGGTAATATGCAAAACAAACTCTCTCTCCACAATTTGCCATGTTTGGTGCATTTTAGCTGCTTGATATTTCTGATTGATTTCCAAAACTTTAAAGAGGTTGTCACGGAAGCAAACAAGGTAGGAGTCAAACTTTCACATACTCTTAATATCCAATGTTTTATTGTCTATATCAGGGGTCTCAAACTCATTTTAGCTCAGGGCCCGCATGGAGGAAAATCTATTCCCACGCAGGCCGGACTGGTAAAACCATTGCAAAGTAGTTTAAAAATAAAGACAACTTCAAAATTGTTTTCTATGTCTTACTTTGGCCAAAAATAGAACAAACACATTCTGAAAATGTACACATTACAAATAATGCTCTCGGCAAAACACTTCAATTTAGTTAAAAATTCTGAGGGAAAAATTGTTGCAGTTTCAAAAACACCTAGAAGAACAAAATGAACTTAGAGTTTGTCTCAGTGTTTTTACAAAGCCTTTCAACTTCAAGCACTGCCTGTTTAGCATTCCCATGTGTATGTATATATATATATATATATATATAAATATATATATATATATATATATATATATATATATATATATATATATATATATATATATATATATATATATATATATACATATATATATACAAAATGTGCTAAAACGTCTTAAAAAACAAACCTAATGTTGCTACTGGGTCTATGTTGTGGGGAATTTTACCTGTAGACATCATGTTTATTAGGTCTAGAACCATGAAATAAATGCCACTGTGCCCTTTAAGTTGATTCAAATCTGTAATAAAATGTCATTTCTTCATCGGGAGTGACTTAATCTAATTCTCAATCATTTAATCAATCAATCAATCAATCAAAGTTTACTTATATAGCCCTTAATCACAAATGTCTCAAAGGGCTGCACAAGCCACAACGACATAATTGTCCCCAATGCGACAATCTGTTTTAGGAACAAAGAGTATTTGTTTACCCTTTTGAATATAGTCAGCTTCCTTTATTATATTGACTAAATGACTTTATATAACGCACGATTCCACCAACTTTCAGTGGAGTTGATGAACCGTTAAATAGCATATTATAAAGGCAACTGCTTTTTTCTTATCTTTCTGTGGAAACAATGGAACAGTTAAGAATAAGCCAAAAAAAAACAAATATTTATTAAAGGGTAATTATATTTTCAAAAAAGGAATGGCTTTCCAAGTGAAGTTGATCCACAAAACCAAAACGGAATTGATTAAAGTCAAGCGACGCACATCCATAATTGTCTTCACTTATGTATCGCTTTCGGATGTAATTCAATACCACGAGCAGCAGTTCTCCCAATCAGATAACAATGAAAGTTAGAAAAAGTCTATGAAGTGTGTAATGAGGTGACACTTGATACTCTGTTGGGGCTGTGTTGCATCAGGCTCAAAGGCCTCCATCTGTCAGGGGGCCACCAGTGGCTAATCTCCCGCTGCATGCGAGGAACTGATCCCACTCACCTCCAACTTGAATTATTCATTATTCACACAAAGATTTTAGCTTACACTGTTTAGTCAAAAGAAAAAAAGGAACTTATTAAAGTGCGTAGTCGCTGCTCTGACCGTCAGTTTCTCACTGCACCCAATGTAAATGTAATTTGCACCTTCTCCTTTCTCTGCCTTTATGCCGCTTCAATGGTTAAGTGGGGAAATGGGCTGTGGTAAATTATCATCGATGCAACTGGCCCGGTGACAAGAATAAAGCATTTAATTTCTTGCTCTGAAGAAAAGGAACATCCTTTTATGCTCCGTGCGTTGCTCTCTTTACATTCCTGCAAGCATAGGCGTGCTTCGGGGCCCGAGCACCCACGGATAATGCCGAGCACCTACGTGGGATTGATGGCAAATTCTGTCTCACCACCATGCAAAAACCGCACATGTTTTGGGTTTTGTACTTAAGTCCTATTATTCTAAAGTAACACTACTCTTACAATGTTTGGGTACGTATAGAACACGATGATTGGGCTAAAAATGAAGGTAACACTTTGAGTTTGAGTTTGAGTTTGAGTTTGAGTTTGAGTTTATTTCGAACATGCAAGCATACAACATGATACATCACAATTTCCAGTTTCTCTTTTCAACATGTTCGAAAAGGAGTAGGAAGAAGCAGAGTTTATTTAATCCTACCCCTTTTCTTTACATAACAGTTGCTGAAACTTTTTTTATTCACTTCCTGTTCTCAATTTTTTTCACAATAAACTCCATATGTAATCACAATAAAAATAAATAAATAAATAATAGTAAGAATTTAATAATAATAATTGGTGAAGAAAGTCATATTTCATATGATGAGATAAGTAAGATTACTTTAAGAATGAATGAATGAATGGATGAAATAAATTGAAAATGTTTGTCATGGTTCTTCTTCTTTGTACTTTGTAAACACTTTGAGTTTGAAGAGTTTCTTGAAGTGGATCATATTAGTACATTGTTTGATTGCTTTGCTTAATCCATTCCATAATTTAATTCCACATACTGATATACTGAAGGTCTTAAGTGTTGTACGTGTGTACAAATGTTTTAAATTACATAGTATGTTCCCCATACTTTAGTATGGGGAACATATTCACCATTAATTAGTTGCTTATTAAAGTAACAAAGACTTAATTTAGAGTTATTTGGATACTAGGGGAACATATAAGGGTTAGGGTTAGGGTTACTAACAAGCAATAATTCTGAGGTTATTGAGGGAACACTCTTAGTTAATGGCTTACTGGTTGTATAATAAGGCCATGCAGAATAAGGCATTAATAAGTACTTAATAATGACTAATTAAGAGCCAATATGTTACTAAGTTGCATGTAAATAAGCAACTAATTAATGGTGAATATGTGTTCCCCATACTAAAGTGTTACTAAAATGAAATTTGTTGCTTTTGTCCACACAAACGTTCCCTTTTAATGTTGCGACTGACGAGAAACATCCTTTTTGCCTTGAAGTCATGAGTGTTGCACAGCAAAGTGACGAAATAACTGACAGCAAATGTGTTGCAATGGTTTCAAACAGAAAGTGAAAGCAGATTGGGGAAGTTCCTATGAAAACACTGCATCTTACTTGTTGACAGCCAATGAAATCCCAGTTTTTAGTGGTTTTGCAACATAACAATCACGAAACAAAGACGAGCGTCCATCCAGGGGCAAAACGAGCTGAAAGCGAAAGTGAAAGCAAAGTCAGTTCAAAACTAAAGTGGCACACTATACAAAAGAGAAATTCTTCCTGGTAGTTTGTGGGACACTGAACTCATTTATTAAAGCAAAACACATAATAATCAATCAAAGTGGATTCATATAGCCCTAAATCATGAGTGTCTCAAAGGGCTGCACAAGCAAATATGGTTTTCATTTGAGCAAAAAGTGCTGCCGGTGACGTCAGAATGACGACACCAGCTGATTTTCCAATGGAAACTAACTTGTTTTACTTCCTTTTGGAACAAAATCCTCGTATTGTTATTAAATATTCTGATCGTAGCACATTTTGCACTTGGCGGCCCTGCTGACATGGCCTCAGAAAAGTAGCGTCAGATTTACCGCCCGTCCGAGCACCCACTGGCAGAAATGTAGATCGGCGCGTTTGCCTGCAAATGTTTGAATTTGTAAACGATTTCTCTCTCCAATGTGAGTCCGTACGTCCATGCGTGCTTTACTCATTTTGCAAGCATTCAAATAAATGTTCACTGCAAGAATAGTTCCATTAATCATTGGAAGAAACACAAAAGCTTTGATTACTTTGCCGTACAAACATGCGTTCTTCTGCTGCGAACACACCAACAGGAATACACATTGTCTGCATCATTTTGAACCAGGTGATCGGACACTGGTGTCGGAGGTATGGACACAGTTGACATTTTAGCTATGCTGCTGGTGCCGCTGCCAATCATTAGCAGAAACAAAAGAAGCCATTTAAAATGATAATGAAGTACTCATTGTCTTTTGGGGACAGAGAAATGTGACGTGTGGCACACTCTGTGAATCGTAAATCTCTGGATGTCACCCATGGCGAGTGGATGGATCTTCTCTCCTGGGGTTGTCTCCAGCTCTGCAGAATACTGCTTGGGTAGACTAATGAATGCAGAAGGCCTTGAGGATGGTAAACAAGTGCTTGATTAATTGGCCTCTCTGCTTTCTTTATTTTAGCAGCAGAATACAAAATGTTTTCCAATGGAATGTTTCTGATCCTTTTTCTTCTTTATCATATAACATGTCTGGTTTTTCTCTCTTTGAAATGGCCATGATCAAGAGATGGGCGATACGGTTTAAAATATTTATTGTGGGATATATTGCAGCCTCCTGCGATAATGATGTATATCATGATGTTTTATTTGACATGTAAATGATCAATCAAACAATCAATCAATCAAAGTTTATTTATATAGCCCTTAATCACAAGTGCCTCAAAGGGCTGCACAAGCCACAACAACATCCTCGGCTCAGATCAGGGCAAGAAAAAACTCAACCCAATAGGATACAATGAGAAACCTTGGAGGGGACCGCAGATGTGGGGGGTCCCCACATCTGCGGTCCGGTGCAATGGACGTCGAGTGGATCTAGTTAATAGTGTGAGAGTCCAGTCCATAGTGGATCTAGTTAATAGTGTGAGAGTCCAGTCCATAGTGGGGCCAGCAGGGGATCATCTTGAGTGGAGAAAGGTCAGCAGCGCAGAGATGTCACCAACTGATGCACAGATGAGTAGTCCATCCCGGGTCCCGACTTTGAACCGCTAGCGCGTCATCTGTGGTAACCTAATAACCTCTCCACGCAGGAGAGGGGGGCAGAGCAGAAAAGTAACTGCAGATCAACTGGTCTAAAAGGGGGTTCTATTTAAAGGCTAGCGTATACAAATGAGTTTTAAGATGGGACTTAAATGCTTCTACTGAAGTAGCATCTCTAACAGGGCATTCCAGAGTACTGGAGCCCAAATAGAAAATGCTCTATATCCTGCAGACTTTTTTTGGGCTCTGGGAATCACTAATAAGCCGGAATTCTTTGAACGCAGATTTCTTGCCGGGACATATGGTACCATACAATCAGCCAGATAGGATGGAGCTAGCTGGTAATAGAGCAATTTTAAAATGGGGTACAATGACTCCTAATTTGGCTGCTGATGTATGTGGTAACATATTGCATACTTTCGAGTTGTATTATTTTGTCAAAACTATTATTAATCTACTTGCTAATTTACCGTTAATACTTACTGTTAATGGTTCTAGCAACACTTTAGTTAAAATGTACTAAGCACTTGTATTATTTTGTTTGGATACTTTACATTAGTTTTTGCCAATACTAGGCGTTTTAATTGGCCATACCAATGCTTCAAATTTTCAAGATAATTGAATAATTACATTTTTGATCACAATTATAACCAGACTAACGCACATAATGGCATGAAGCAATATCAATTTTATATGTAGATGATATCCTATTTTTGGCTCTGATTTAAATCATTCGGTGTTTGCCCTTTAAAGGCCTACTGAAATGAATTTTTTTTATTTAAACGGGGATAGCAGATCTATTCTATGTGTCATACTTGATCATTTCGCGATATTGCCATATTTTTGCTGAAAGGATTTAGTATAGAACAACGACGATAAAGATTGCAACTTTTGGTATCTGATAAAAAAAAGGCTTGCACCTACCGGAAGTAGCGTGACGTAGTCAGTTGAACATATACGCAAAGTTCCCTATTGTTTACAATGATGGCCGCATGAAGTGAGAGAGATTCGGACCGAGAAAGCGACAATTTCCCCATTAATTTGAGCGAGGATGAAAGATTTGTGGATGAGTAAAGTGCAAGTGAAGGACTAGTGGGGAGTTGAAGCTATTCAGATAGGGAAGATGCTGTGAGAGCCGGGGGTGACCTGATATTCAGCTGGGAATGACTACAACAGTAAATAAACACAAGACATATATATACTCTATTAGCCACAACACAACCAGGCTTATATTTAATATGCCACAAATTAATCCTGCATAAAAACACCTGCGTGTTTGTTATGCTAGCTCCTAGCTCCTCTGCTAGCTCCTAGCTCCATAGAACACGCCAATACAATTCAAACACCTGATCAACACACACAATCACTCAGCCCAAAAGACCGTTTACCTAACCCAAGGTTCATAAAGCTTATATATTTAACCAAAGTTACGTACGTGACGCGCACATACGGTCAAGTTATCGAATGTTTAGCAGCCAAGGCTGCATACTCACGGTACCTGATATTCAGCTGGGAATGACTACAACAGTAAATAAACACAAGACATATATATACTCTATTAGCCACAACACAACCAGGCTTATATTTAATATGCCACAAATTAATCCTGCATAATAACACCTGCGTGTTTGTTATGCTAGCTCCTAGCTCCTCTGCTAGCTCCTAGCTCCATAGAACACGCCAATACAATTCAAACACCTGATCAACACACACAATCACTCAGCCCAAAAGACCGTTTACCTAACCCAAGGTTCATAAAGCTTATATATTTTTTAAAAGTTACGTACGTGACGCGCACATACGGTCAAGTTATCGAATGTTTAGCAGCCAAAGCTGCATACTCACGGTACCTGATATTCAGCTGGGAATGACTACAACAGTAAATAAACACAAGACATATATATACTCTATTAGCCACAACACAACCAGGCTTATATTTAATATGCCACAAATTAATCCTGCATAATAACACCTGCGTGTTTGTTATGCTAGCTCCTAGCTCCTCTGCTAGCTCCTAGCTCCATAGAACACGCCAATACAATTCAAACACCCGATCAACACACACAATCACTCAGCCCAAAAGACCGTTCACCTAACCCAAGGTTCATAAAGCTTATATATTTTAAAAAAGTTACGTACGTGACGCGCACGTACGGTACGGTACGTGTTATGCTAGCTCCTAGCTCCTCTGCTAGCTCCTAGCTCCATAGAACACGCCAATACAATTCAAACACCCGATCAACACACACAATCACTCAGCCCAAAAGACCGTTCACCTAACCCAAGGTTCATAAAGCTTATATATTTTAAAAAAGTTACGTACGTGACGCGCACGTACGGTACGGTACGTGTTATGCTAGCTCCTAGCTCCTCTGCTAGCTCCTAGCTCCATAGAACACGCCAATACAATTCAAACACATGATCAACACACACAATCACTCAGCCCAAAAGACCGTTCACCTAACCCAAGGTTCATAAAGCTTATATATTTAAAAAAAGTTACGTACATACGCAAAAAAAAGCCAAAGCTGCATACTCACAGTAGCACGTCTGCGTCTTTGTCATCCAAATCAAAGTAATCCTGGTAAGAGTCTGTGTTGTCCCAGTTCTCTACAGGCGTCTGTGTATCCAAATCAAAAGTCCTCCTGGTTAGAGTCTCTGTTATCCGAGTTCTTCCATCTTGACTGCATCTTTCGGGAATGTAAACAAAGAAGCGCCGGCTGTGTACTGTTGTTGCTGACTACGTTCGAAAAATACGTCCATTTCGCACCGACAACTTTCTTCTTTGCTTGCTCGGCTTCCTTCTCCATAATGCAATGAACATGATTGAAACAGATTCACGAACACAGATGTCCAGAATACTGTGGAATTATGAAATGAAAACAGAGCTTTTTCGTATCGGCTTCAATGTGGAAGGCATACCCGTGTTCGTCGGGCTACGTCACACGCATACGTCATCCTCAGAGGCGTTTCGAACCGGAAGTTTAGCGGCAAATTTAAAATGTCACTTTATAAGTTAACCCGGCCGTATTGGCATGTGTTATAATGTTAAGATTTCATCATTGATATATAAACTATCAGACTGCGTGGTCGGTAGTAGTGGGTTTCAGTAGGCCTTTAAGTCCTTCTGTGTCCAGGGACTTATTTTGTGAGTTTGTAAACAATAACAAAATCCACAAAATATTTTGTGACATAAAACGCATTGATGTAATCACTGTAGGTCCGCCCATATACTGATACTACACTTGGCATAATTACTGTCCATATTTGTATCGATCCATCCACCCTTGTTTGCATTCAGGAGTTCTAGCTTAGCCGGTTAGCATGGCTTATTGTATGTTCCGACATTGTGTAGTGCAGCCAGTTTAGGAGGAGGCAGAGAAAACCTAGTTTATTTGCCACAATGGAGGCCAGGATTGCTGACTTAGAAGCAGCTTTGCACTGTGGAGGGATGTTAGCAGCTAGCTTGCTAACGAGGATGCTACAGTATAACGATGTTATTAAAAGCTCTATCAACCAAATTTTAATCATTCATCTATAAATATCATCCGTATTGTGCAACCTGTGCAGGGTAACTACCAATATATTCTCATTGCCCACCTAAAACTCATGTTTCATAATTTTTTTAAATGTACTCTTAAAGTCCAGCTCTCGGTGAATATTGTCACTTACCTTGGGACGGCGTGGCGAAGTTGGTAGAGTGGCCGTGCCAGCAATCGGAGGGTTGCTGTTTACTGGGGTTCAATCCCCACCTTCTACCATCCTAGTCACGTCTGTTGTGTCCTTGGGCAAGACACTTCACCCTTGCTCCTGATGGCTGCTGGTTAGCGCCTTGCATGGCAGCTCCCGCCATCAGTGTGTGAATGTGTGTGTGAATGGGTGAATGTGGAAATACTGTCAAAGCGCTTTGAGTACCTTGAAGGTAGAAAAGCGCTATACAAGTATAACCCATTTATCATATATTTACCTTGGGTTTAGGATTTCTAACTGCATTTTTTTCTGCAACGAGCCATCCATTTTGAAATCCCAGTGCAGTTAAATGACATTTTAAATAAGTCTTAAGATTTCAGGCACCTTCAGCAGACTGCATGTTGAATCATTAAGGGGGTGGTGGATTGTCAATGCACGAGGATGTCCTCAGTACCAGGACTTTTTAAGAAAGCCTAAAAAATGTTCAACATCCAAAATAAAATGGTGCATCTCAAACTATACAACTTTTCTTCTGTGAGCTTTCAGGAGTCATCATATTTTCGAATGTTTTTGCTGTAGTCTTACGAATGATTGTGGTGTTATGTTGTAACTGGACCGGTACCCAGCAACATGGCCTTGGAAAGTCTGCGCACAGACAAGTTTGTAACGCTGTGTTTTAAACTGAAATTTGAGTTCCATGTGAGGAACGTAGTGAACACTCATAAACTTAATTTAGCATCAAGCTGTTTTACTACTATTTGGCACGTTTTTTATGGAAATGTGCAAATTGCCACAGCAACAGGCTCCATTGTGATGACTAATATTGTTGCATGTGTATCTGGTAGGGATGATTTATTTTTCAGTTATTTTTTTTAAAATGTATGTAAGGTTTGCTATCCTTCCTCCATGTGAGGATTTGTATTTTAAAGTGAACATTTTTACAAAAAAAAGGTGTTTCCTGCTCTGTTGGTCATGGCAGATGGTCAACATTCGACCTCTTGGCTTACATGTGCTATCTTTGAGCAGACAAGTTCATTTTTCATACTTGCCGCAACAGGAGGGTGATTAATATAAGGATAATGGATTAGATTAACAATATATAGCACCTTTTTTAGAGACCCAATGTGCTTCACACTGAGAACCCATTACTATTCACTCCATATGCACACATTGTTGCTGGTGGTAAGCTACATTTGTAGCCACAGCTGCCGTAGGATAGACCGACGGAAACATGGCTCCAATTTGCACCAACAGTCATTTCGACCGTCACCAAACATTCATTCATATTCATACCCCAGAGCGGGCAAGGTGGGTGAAGTGTCTTGTCCAAGGAGATGACAGCAGTAGATAGGATGGAGGGAGCATGGTTTGATCAAACAACCTCGGGTTTCTGGACGATCTGCTCTACCTCCCAACCTTACTTTTTTTTCTGTCTCTCTTTTCTCAATTCAACAAAAGCAGCAGCAACATTGTGAATACTTAATAGGCTGTCAAAGGGACAAGGGGCTGATTTTCAATGGAGGCAAAGAAAAATCCAGGCTTGCTTTCAAATCTTTTATATTAATCTTGGCAGGAACATATTGGCACTGGGGAGACGGTATTCTGAACATGCTGCTCGCTCAACACATTATTACTACACTGTTTCATAAAAAGAACCACACAATGTTACCCCCCCCCCCCACAAAAAAAAAAGAAATTATAAATATGTCTTCCACTATCACTCTAAAAATGTTCCATTCATTTAGAAGCTCCATGTTAGGTCGTAACAACCTTCTGAATCAACTATTTCAGAGTCAACTTGCCATTGTTAAACTAATGAATATAAATGTCATATCGTCATTATATGTCAATTAGATTGGCGACGATATTAACACTTAAAAAACAGGCAGCACTGCATTTCAAACCAAGCACGTTCACAACCAATGGACTCACGTGAGAGCGAGTAAGAGTGAGTGTCAACAGAAGTTGAAGGTAGATCAGCCAGTTGCTCCCGTAAATATTTCGACAAATAAAGGCATTAATACATCGTGTCTCCACAATTATCGAGTTGCGAAGACACGTATAGCATTAACAACACCCTTCTTTTTCTCAACCGCCATCGTTTGCCCGCGCTGTAAAACTGGTTGCTCGCCACCGGCGGAAATCCCCGACGAACAGCTACAAAAGCAGTTGTGCCCAAAATACAGACGACTGTAACATCAACCGCGCACCGAGGGACCCCGTATCCATCCACCTCTCGAAAAATCGCCAAAATAATGGATGTTTTATTTGGCCAAGGACATAAGTCCTATGTATACTGTGAGCAGTACAATGAATGTGTACCTTTCTATGTGCCTTTCGTGCATAGTCTTATTTTGTCACTTGTTTGCACTTTATCGCATTCTGCAATGGCATAATTATTTTAGTTAGCACTTTGTCTCTTGTATATTTTATTTTATTGTTAATAAATGTTTATAGTTTCATTTTGAAATGAAAGCCAAGTTTAAATACTGTTTGTTTAAGATAGAAATTGCAATCAAATATGTTTTGATTAACAGTAAATAATCATGATTAATAATAGTGATGGAGACTGCTAGGCTGTTCATATATTCCTGTTTAGATGAAGAATAACTCATAATCCTCGTGAAGAAAAAAGATGTGGAACCAAGCGAGTCTTCCTTGCCATTTCCGGGTCGAGATTGGATGCCAAAGTTGACCAGCTTGTCGGAGTATGTCCTCATTTTTCTACCATCAAGGTGAGAGGCATTATTTCTACAATAAACTTACACGAGCGCCGAGGCAAGAAAGCAGCTCACCAGTCGATGATGTCAAGAAAGCCACACAAGCTAGTTAGTAGGGGTGTCAAAAAAAATACATTTTCAAATTAATCACAATTATGATTGTTAATGATTCTTAATTAATAAAAAAATAAATAAAATAAAGTTTTTGTTTGTTTTAAGCTGTCCTGTCAAGCCACTCAGGCAAATCATATTGATGCCAATATCTGCTGTAAGCCCATGCATTAAGCGGCCTTGATGGCGCCTCCATAAATAGTTTGTCTGCGTTAGCGGCTGTAATAACAATATCACTAATACTTTGTTAATATTCAAGTGAAAAATTATATATGGAGTATTGGTGGCGCTTTTTGGATGTTTTTTAATCGGATTTTATGGTAAGAATAGAGAAACTCCCATTTGCTCCATTGTAAGCAGACTTTTATTTACGGTTATTTACGAGTTAGTATGCATTAAAAAATACATCCGTCGTCTTGTCTCTCATAATGGTTGTGAACGATAGGCAAAATTCCCCAAAAAGTGCAGTTCCCCTTTAAATGTTTGCTATAATAGTTGAACTCAACAAACTATATAATCCTTAGGTGTTTAGTATGCCTATAAAATTAGGTAAAAAAGAAAAAGAAAAAGGTAAGCATCCTTACATTAAAAAAGTTAACAAAATTAAATGTGAATTAAATCATACAAATGAGTAATAATCATGATTATTCCAAAAATTAAAAGTGTGATACATCCGATTTAAAAATGTAATCATTTAACAGCACTTTTGTCAATATACCATTTGAAATCTCACAAAAGTCTTCTGGACATACAGTGAAGTAAACAAACAACTGTAGATCAATTATTATTTATTATTATGAATATCTATTATTAAGGAATGTTAATATTTGCTGGTCTTGCTGTTTGCCTAGTATTACTAGCAATACATGTGTTTATCATGCTATTTTGTACAAAACATGCGATCTATTGTACCTTAGCTGACACAACAGGCAGTAATTATGTATTTATATTTTCCTCAGAATCTTTTTATTTTGTTCTATTCATTTTGTCAGAGTTACACATTTCTGAAAAATGTGCTTTTATGAAAAACACAAATGTCGACTGAAGAGGACTCAGAATATTATCCAGAATGCAGGAATGATAAAATCCTTGAGTTTTTATGCAGCCTAGAAGTTTGACTTAGTTTGCTATGGGACCCATCTCAACATATGTCCAATGTCTTTATCATTTGGAGACATGTTTCTTGTGATTTGTGACAGTGATTGTTTTGTGCACTCACGCAGATTCTGTGGGGCTCACAGATCTTCCGGGGATACCACAAAAGCACGACAAACTCATCATACCAAGGACTTTTTCAATGTGCGTGGTTGTTCTATGGGGATTACACTTAACATTTGTGCAAGCAGGGCGGAATTCAGCTCAGAGGATCTTTTATTATCCAGAATCAAAGCCTTAACCAGAACATGACACTGATTGGAAAGGTGAGGTTTGACAAATAATACAAGTCGGAGAGACAGCACTTTCCAAGCTGGTGTCTTGGATTGCAACTAGAGCGCAGTTATAACTAGTGAATGCCTTTGATGGATGGAGAACAGAGGGTTGGATTCCTCTATGCTTCGACTGTGTGTGATGCAAATAAGGATACCTCAATGAATGACTTTTTTTTTTGCATTTTCAGAAGAACTGAACTGATCCATTGTGTGTTTAATCCAATCCTCGGATTTTGGGCTTGTTGTAATTGATCCGGGTGGATATAGCAGAGACAAACAGTTTGTGACTTTGGACAAACAATGTCTAATATGACCTTGTTAACGCTTATGCCATTCTTCAGCTTTTAGCAGTGCACAGGAGATAATTGGGCATGTCTGGTTTAGAAGCACATATTGATTTGTGCTGTGTATTATTCAGTGTTTTGGTGCCTCAGGCCACTCTGGTCCCCTTGCGCTATCAGCTTCAGTAGTTAGGAATATAATCATTATTTAGTTCTATATTAAGACCATTGATTCCATGGAAACTGAGGACGTGAGGAGGATTGTTTTATTAGGTCTGTCATGTGCGGAAAGCAAGAGTTGTTCGTCAGTGACCCACTACGTCCAGCAGATGGTGCTCTGCTTAGTAGCGAGTGATTGATGTGATCCACAGTGCTTGGAATGTTGTGAGTTCGTCATTTAGGGTTTTCTATATTAAGTTAAAGTTAAAGTTTCAATGATTGTCACGCACACACTGGGTGTGGTGAAATGTGTGCCTCTGCATTTGACCCATCCCCATGTTCACCCCCTGGGAGGTGAGGGGAGCAGTGAGCAGCAGTGTGCGCCGCGCTCGGGAATCATTTGGTGATTTAACCCCCAATTCCAACCCTTGATGCTGAGTGCCAAGCAGGGAGGCCTCCAACTGGATTACCAGACCATGGTAAATTGATTTAGGAATATTTTTTAATAAGTCTAATGTTTTCATTGTTGGAACATAAACAACTTGTTTACAACCTTCTAAATTAGCTTCTAGCATTATTTGCAACTTCATTTTGTTCATCCATCCAAAAAAAAAAAAACCTTAAAGCTTCTTCTACAATTTTAATTCTAAATAACACATTTTTTAAGCAAATACATGTCTTAATAAACTAACAATTATCAATACTACAGTAGTATTGGCCACTAGAGGAGACCAAAACAATTAGAGCATGTTGTTCAGTATCATGGCCACTGAATGGCTTAGCTTTGGGTAGCATTCTTATATTGGATTAAAAAAGTGTAAAGGTGACTAAAGGGTTTTATTTTATGTCAAGAGGGCTCTAATAATCGTAAAAAAAAAGGTATGTAGAAGGTCGTAAACAAGTTTCTAATCCCCTTGCTATGGAACTATTTGATTTATAATTAATGATTCCTGACTGGCAGGAATTCATTTATCGTGTTCATGTCCGGAACCAACAAACAGCGATACACGAGAAACGACTGTACATTCTCTTTCATTATGCATCTATGGGCCGCCAAATGTAAAAGTGTAGTCATACGTTTATAGCAGCTATAGTTCTCACATTTAGCTAACTTTTTTCACATTTAGCTCACTTTTCTCACATTTAACACACGTTTCTCACATTTAGCTAATTTTTATCACATTTAATTGCACATTGAATGTCAAAAGGGGCGGCGTGGCGAAGTTGGTAGAGTGGCCGTGCCAGCAATCGGAGGGTTGCTGGTTACTGGGGTTCAATCCCCACCTTCTACCATCCTAGTCACGTCCGTTGTGTCCTTGCGCAAGACACTTCAACCTTGCTCCTGATGGCTGCTGGTTAGCGCCTTGCATGGCAGCTCCCGCCATCAGTGTGTGAATGTGTGTGTGAATGGGTGAATGTGGAAATACTGTCAAAGCACTTTGAGTACCTTGAAGGTAGAAAAGCGCTATACAAGTATAACCCATTTATCATTTATTTATTTATAAAACTAAATGTTTAATCCAAATGTAAATGTTAAATCTAAATCACAAGTATAAATGTTAAATATAAATGTTAAACCTAATTTTGAATCTCCATCCATCCATCCATTTTCTTCCGCTTGTCCCTTAAATATAAATATTAAAAGTAAATCTAAATGTATATCTTAACATTCAATATGTATATTAAATGTAAATTTTAAAAATGAGTGTTAAATGTAAATGTTAAAACTAAGTGTTAAATGTGAAATGAAGTGAATTACATTTAAATGGCACTTTTTTTCCCTCTAGAGACTCAAAGCGTGTTACATCTTTAAGCTACATTTAAATCATTGTGGGTGGCACTGGGAGCAGGTGGGTAAAGTGTCTTGCTCAAGAACACAACAGCAGAGACTAGGATGGCACAAGCGGGAATCAAACCTGGAACCCATAATTTGCTAGGATGGCCACTCTACCAATATAAATGTTAATTTAAAATTTGAATGTTAAAAGTAAATGTTAAATATAAATGTTAAATGTAAATTCTTAATGTTAAATATAAATGTGAAATGTAAATCTTAATGTGAAATATATATCTAAATGTTAAAGCTAAATGTTAAATCTAAATATATATTTTTGATGTAAATCTAAATTTAAATGTAAATATAAATGTTAAATATAAATGTTGGATGTAAACGTTAAATATTAATATAAATGTTAAATATAATTTTTAAAGATATATGTTAAATCTAAATATAAATGATAAATCTAAATCGAAATAAATCAAAATGTTATATATAAATCAAAATGTTATAGCTAATTGTTGAATACAAATCTAAATGTTAAATCTAAATTTACGTTTTAGATATAAATGTTAAAATAAATATCAATTTTAAACACAAATGTTAAATATAAGTATTAAATACAAATATAAATGTTAAATATAAATGTCAAAGCTCAATGTCTCACCAATTGTAAAGATGAATATTTCTACTAATGCACATTTTTCACCAATCCAACGCCATTCTGCCGCAAAGCTGCACCAACATCTCTGCCTCTTTCGTACTGTGGAAGAAGTGAAACATGACAGATAATTATTGACAAATGAATGCCAATAAATTTGCAAATTGTTAAAAATTGTAGCTCCAAACGTGTAAATGTGCATGGTGTGTTGCATTAAGACATAGTTGAAAAGCAGCCGATCGCTTTACCTACGCGTTTGACAACAAATTGAATTGATTCTTAAATCAGGCAGTCTGCAGGAATACACATTTGTATGTGTCCTTCATCATTTTGCTGCGCTGTTGCTTCATGGTCACATATGAATATTAATTTGCTGTAAACACAATAACAGTCATGGGAAGTTTCTGCAGCAGGCAGTTGACACGCTCATTTTTAGATCTGTTCTAAAGATTATGTCTTAGATCATAGTGAGTGTGAAGCCATTATATGGTCAGAAGTTCAAATCCGGCGCATGCCAATATGCTCCTTTTATATGTTACTTGTCCATCTTAAGTTGTGCTCCTCACAACATGACAGGGTGTCAAAATGCACTACGCATTAGAAAAAGAGCTACCCAACGCCATTGAGCATGTGCACCAACGCCAACATTTTCCTAAAACAGAATAACTCAAAATGAACTACTTCTTTTAAATTATATTTATTTCATTGTATCCTCTGACCTGTTAACTTTTAGACACTTACAGCGTGAGGAAGTTCACATTGTATATTAACTGAGGGTAGGTGTAAAAAATACAGTGCTGTCTTGTACCCATTTTGTACTTTTGTATGTAGATGAGGCAGTGTTGTTATCTTCAACTGCAATTCTTGGACAGAAGAGACAATTGTAACCTGTTTTAAAATAGTCCTATTTTAATGTATTTATTTGACACATAATACAATGTGATATATAAACAGTATGAATATTTTATTATTGCTAAAGGTTGCAATGTACTAATATGGATTTTAGCCCATATCGCCCATTCCTACTTTGTATGTTAAACAGGCTACTTAAATACAGTAATGAACTAACAAAACAGCTATTTTTCTCTAAGTAGTCATTATGATCAGTCGACTATTCAAAACATTTTGAAAGATTAGTCATTAATCATTGGAGGCATCACTACCGTTCACATTGAGGCAGTGGTTCTTCACCATAGGGCCGGGACCTAAAAAGGGGGCCACCAAAAAATATGTTTTTCAGCTGTGGTTTGTATGGGCCGCAGCAGTACTCAGTTGTAATACACTTTTCCACCACTTGTGGCAGTAATGACAGTATCAAAGGTCCGGAGCTAAAGTTGTAGAGAAGTTACTTAAGCGCAAAAAATATGACTAAAGTGGTAAAGCTGTATTTTCATTTGCACTTTAATTTTATTGAACATACAGTTAAGAAACATATGTATTATTTTGTTTATTCATTTTAGCATGTATATTTAATTTCCGCCAGTTATTTAGGAGTCCCTTCTTATGCAGTATATATGGTGAGTATTTATTTTTGTAATCAGCCTGACATAAGCTTGGGCTGAACCAACAAAACAAAATTTTTTCTTTATGCATTTGTTTAGATCAGTCGACTATTCAAAAACATTTTGAAAGATTAGTCGTTAATCATAAGAGGCATCACTATCGTTCACATTTAGGCAGTGGTTCTTCATAGGGCCGGGACCTATTTTTGGGCCGCGAGTGCTTTCTAGAGGGCCACCAAAAAATATGTTTTTCAGCTGTGGTTTGTATGGGCTGCAGCAGTACTCAGTTGTAATACACTTTTCCACCACTTGTGACAGTAATGACAGTATCAAACAAACAGAAGAGTTCCGGAGCTGATGACTAAAGTGGTAAAGCTGTATTTTCATTTGCACTTTAATTTTATTGAACCTCAAGTTAAGAAACATATTTTTTTATTTTGTTTATTTATTTTAGCACTACATAATTATACGTATATTTAATTTCCGTCAGTTATTTAGGAGTCCATTCTCATGCAGTGTATATGGTTAGTATTTATTTTTGTAATCAGCCTAACCAGAGCTTAAGGTTTATGTGCTAAATAATAATATTTGTGATTAACACATGCTTTCATATCATTTGACAAGGTTGTAATCCATAAGTACGTTTGATATAATAATTGAATATGATTAAAATCAAGAGATTAAAGGCCTACTGAAACCCACTACTACCGACCACGCAGTCTGATAGTTTATATATCAATGATGAAATCTTAATCAATCAATCAATCAATCAATCAATGTTTATTTATATAGCCTTAAATCACAAGTGTCTCAAAGGTCTGTACAAGCCACAACGACATCCTCGGTACAGAGCCCACATACGGGCAAGGAAAACTCACCCCAGTGGGACGTCAATGTGAATGACTATGAGAAACCTTGGAGAGGACCGCATATGTGGGTATGCCCCTCCCCCCCCCCTCTCTAGGGGAGACCGAAAGCAATGGATGTTGAGTGGGTCTGACAGTCCATGGTGGGGCCAGCAGGAACCATCCCGAGCGGAGACGGGTCAGCAGCGTAGAGATGTCCCCATCCGATGAACAGGCTAGCGGTCCACCCCGGAGCAGAGTAGAAAAGAAAAGAAAAGAAACGGCAGATCAACTGGTCTAAAAAGGGAGTCTATTTAAAGGCTAGAGTATACAAATGAGTTTGAAGATGAGACTTAAATGCTTCTACTGAACATACGGCCGGGTTAACTTATAAAGTGCAATTTTAAATTTGCCGCTAAACTTCCAGTTCAAAACGCCTCTGAGGATGACGTATGCGCGTGACGTAGCCCGGGGAACACGGGTATGTCTTCCACATTGAAGCCAATATGAAATAGCTGTTTTCATCTCATTCTGGGTGTATTCTGGACATCTTTGTTGGTGAATCTGTTGCAATTATGTTCATTGCATTATGGAGAAAGAAGCTGAGCAAGCAAAGAAGAAAGTTGTCGGTGCGAAGCGTCTATTTTGCGAGGGAAGTCAGCAGCAACACGTACATTCCCGAAAGATGCAGTCAAGATGGAAGAACTCGGATAACAGAGACTCTAACCAGGAGGACTTTTGACTTCGATACACAGACGCCTGTAGAGAACTGGGACAACACAGACTCTTACCAGGATTACTTTGATTTGGATGACAAAGACGCAGACGTGCTACCGTGAGTATGCAGCTTTGGCTTCCAAACATTTGATCGCTTGCCCGTACGTGCGCGTCACGTACGTAACTTTTTTTAAATATATAAGCATTATGAACCGTGGGTTAGGGGAACGGTCTTTTGGGCTGAGTGATTGTGTGTGTTGATCAGGTGTTTGAATTGTATTGGCGTGTTCTATGGAGCTAGGAGCTAGCAGAGGAGCTAGGAGCTAGCATTACAAACACGTAGGTGTTTTTATGCAGGATTAATTTGTGGCATATTAAATATAAGCCTGGTTGTGTTGTGGCTAATAGAGTATATATATGTCTTGTGTTTATTTACTGTTGTAGTCATTCGCAGCTAAATATCAGGTCACCCCCGGCTCTCACAGCATCTTCCCTATCTGAATAGCTTCAACTCCCCACTAGTCCTTCACTTGCACTTTACTCATCCACAAATCTTTCATCCTCGCTCAAATTAATGGGGAAATTGTCGCTTTCTCGGTCCGAATCTCTCTCACTTCATGCGGCCATCATTGTAAACAATAGGGAACTTTGCGTATATGTTCAATTGACTACGTCACGCTACTTCCGGTAGGGGCAAGCCTTTTTTTTATCAGATACCAAAAGTTGCGATCTTTATCGTCGTTGTTCTATACTAAATCCTTTCAGCAAAAATATGTCAATATCGCAAAATGATCAAGTATGACACATAGAATATATCTGCTATCCCCGTTTAAATAAAAAAAAATCCTTTCAGTAGGCCTTTAATAATAATAATAATATTAATAATAACAATAATAATTAGCTTTATTGTCTCAGAGGAGAAATGTGTCTTGGACATCAATACACAGCGTTTTACATACATACATACATACAGTTCATCCGACTATATAGTGACAACAATAAACAGTGCGCAGGTATATCAGTTGGTTATGAGATCACACATTACACTCCCCCCGTATTGCACACCTCCCGTATTGCACTATCCCAAAATTGCACTCCTTATTATTGCATCCGGTTATTACAGTAGTTTTCTGTTGTTAAGTGCTTTGATTACCTGTGGGACAAAGGAAAATCTATACCTGTTGAGTTTGTATGTTGCTGTTCTGTACCATTTATCATTTGGCATCAACATAAAATGGATGGATGGATGGATAATTTCACTATCCCCAGGTGCATGTTTTTGGAGGAACACTAAATTTGCCCTAGTGCAGGGGTCGGCAACCTGCGGCTCCGGAGCCGCATGCGGCTCTTTGACCACTCTGATGCGGTTCAGCTACATACTTGCCGACCCCCCGATTTTCCCAGGAGACTTATGGATCTCAGTGCCTCTCCTAGAAAACTCCCAGGGCAAATATAATCCTATTTTCACTCTAATTACTAAATTAAGGGCGTGCCCTAATTGCACTGCTGTAATTGTCCTCTATAGCATTTACAAACAGCGTGCCAGCCCGGCCACATGTTGTATGTAGCTTTTACTTGCACACAGCAAAGCATACTTAGTCATCAGCCACACAGCTTACACTGACGGTAGCCGTATAAAACAACTTTAACACTGTTACGTTACAAATATGTGCCACACTGAACCCACACCAAAAAAGAATGAAAACCACATTTCTGGAGAACATCCGCACCGTAACACAACATAAACACACCACAACCAATACCCAGAATCCCATGCAGCCCTAACTCTTCCGGTCTAGATTATACACCCCCGCTACCACCAAACCCCCCCACACATCAACCCTCCCCCCCTCCGTGCGTCGGTTGAGCGGAAGAGTTAGGGCTGCATGGGATTCTGGGTATTTGTTGTGTTGTGTTTATGTTGTGTTACAGTGCAGATGTTCTCCAGAAATGTGTTTGTTTTTCTTTTTTGGTGTGGGTTGAAAGTGTGGCGCATATTTGTAACGTAACAGTGTTAAAGTTGTTTTATACGGCTACCGTCAGTGTAAGCTGTGTGACTGTTGAACTAGTACGCCTTGCTGTCACTTACGTGAGCAAGCTGAAGCTTCATTCTACATGTGGCCGAGCAGGTACACTGTTTGGGCAGGCTGTAGAGGGCGCCAAAAGCAGTGCCATCACGCCCTGATATTCGGGAGTCTCCCGGAAATAATGAGAGGGTTGACAAGTATGACGCTATCAAGCGCCATTCATTCAAAACTCGCGGGCCGCACTAACATTAAATTTCGATATTAAGGTGCGTGCCGGTGCGTGTTTCTGAGACCCCTGGTTAACATAGCACAAAGCAATTTAAGCTTTGTATGCGGTGTTCTTCATTTTAAATTTTAAATTTTTTTTGTGGCTCCCATTATTTTCTTTAATTTGTGAAACTTGCCAAAATGGCTCTTTGAGTGGTAAAGGTTGCCGACCCCTGCCCTAGTGTGTGAATACGAGTGTGAATGTTATCTGTCTATCTGTGTTGGCCCTGTGATGAGGCGGCAACTTGTCCAGGGTGTACCTCGCCTTCCGCCCGATTGCAGCTGAGATAGGCTCTAGCAGCCCCCGCGACCCCGAAAGGGATAAGCGGTAGACAATGGATGGATGGATGGATAATTTCACTATGAAGTATGTGGTGTGGGTCACGGGTGATTTTACGACCCTGCTTCCTCACGGTCTTGTCGAATATTTCTTGAAGGAAACAAGGGGGCTGCATGCCAATTATTTTACCAGCCCTATTTTAGCAGATTACTAATTCCATCCATCCATCCATCTTCTTCCGCTTATCCGAGGTCGGGTCGCGGGGGCAGCAGCCTAAGCAGGGAAACCCAGACTTCCCTCTCCCCAGCCAGTTCGTCCAGCTCCTCCCGGGGGATCCCGAGGCGTTCCCAGGCCAGCCGGGAGACATAGTCTTCCCAACGTGTCCTGGGTCTTCCCCGTGGCCTCCTACCGGTCGGACGTGCCCTAAACACCTCCCGAGGGAGGCGTTCAGGTGGCATCCTGACCAGATGCCCGAACCACCTCATCTGGCTCCTCTCGATGTGGAGGAGCAGCGGCTTTACTTTGAGCTCCCCCCGGATGGCAGAGCTTCTCACCATATCTCTAAGGGAGAGCCCCGCCATCCGGCGGAGGAAACTAATTTCGGCCGCTTGTACCCGTGATCTTGTCCTTTCGGTCATAACCCAAAGCTCATGACCATAGGTGAGGATGGGAACGTAGATCGACCGGTAAATTCAGAGCTTTGCCTTCCGGCTCAGCTCCTTCTTCACCACAACGGATCGATACAGCGTCCGCATTACTGAATACGCCGCACCGATCCGCCTGTCGATCTCACGATCCACTCTTCCCTCACTCGTGAACAAGACTCCGAGGTACTTGAACTCCTCCACTTGGGGCAGGGTCTCCTCCCCAACCCGGAGATGGCACTCCACCCTTTTCCGGGCGAGAACCATGGACTCGGACTTGGAGGTGCTGATTCTCATCCCAGTCGCTTCACACTCAGCTGCGAACCGATCCAGTGAGAGCTGAAGATCCTGGCCAGATGAAGCCATCAGGACCACATCATCTGCAAAAAGCAGAGACCTAATCCTGCAGCCACCAAACCAGATCCCCTCAACGCCTTGACTGCGCCTAGAAATTCTGTCCATAAAAGTTATGAACAGAATCGGTGACAAAGGGCAGCCTTGGCGGAGTCCAACCCTCACTGGAAACGTGTCCGACTTACTGCCGGCAATGCGGACCAAACTCTGGCACTGATCATACAGTGAGCGGACCGCCACAATCAGACGGTCCGATACCCCATACTCTCTGAGCACTCCCCACAGGACTTCCCGAGGGACACGGTCGAATGCCTTCTCCAAGTCCACAAAACACATGTAGACTGGTTGGGCAAACTCCCCACCCTCAAGAACCCTGCCGAGAGTATAGAGCTTACTAATTCATTGTCAATATTTGAGTGGGACCCGGGCCCCTCTGTAGTGGAAAAGTTGGGCCCCGAGGTCAAAAAGGTTAAGAACTCCTTTATTAGGGTATATTATGTTCATAAAACCATGGACATTGTGACACTGGTTGTCTAATTTAAGTTTATTAGGTTTTTATGCAAATCCCCACACAAATCTTGGCAGAGCAGGACCAAACCCAAATGAGACAAATGGCTGAAGCATCTGCTGCAGCTACGACAACCTGCATTGAATGCATCGACTGCCGTACTGTGTCCGCCTGTGTCGAACAGATGCCAATATTTCCTACAGCCCCGTTGATTAAAGCTGGTAGCATTAATTGAGTCGCTGTCACACTCGCCTGTGCGAGTGTTGAACCTCGCGGCTTGACTGCGTCCCGCCTCTCATCAGACAGCCTTAGGCCGGGGTGTGACAGATGACAGCCGGAACAGAACATCTACACCGGGATATCAAAGTGCACCAATTAGGCTCCTCTGAAACATTTTTGATCCCCTTTGTATTGAAGTGGAGACATAAAAAAATAAATAAATGTTTTTCAGTCCAAACGTTTATCTTGTCAGCTTTTTTCCTAGCACAGACCTTGTGGAAATGTCCATTGCGTTTGCTCGTCTGTCACGCCCCCTTGAACAGGTGCCTTCGAATGAGTCACACCCCTCTTGTGTGCCACAACAATTTGAGTTTGGGTCAGGGAGGTGTGGGGGGAGTAATGGCTGCTAAGAGCTCCACAAACGTATGCACTGCAATTATCCTCAATTACGGGTGATCAACATTTGCATAATCTTTATCCCGGTCCCTCCTTAAGAACTCATCAGACGTTGTTTTTCAGCACGAAAGTCACATGAATAATTTATAGAGTAAAATATATCTATTCTGTGAGTCTCGGTGGCTATTGAGCCTCCTCCTACATCTATCATTTATGATGGAGAGCGCGTGGAAGGCTCCCTGATTGAACTAATGAATGCAAATGCACTGCGAGTCGAGCACGGGTCAGTAGCTGCACTCCTTCCTCCTCTTACCTGTTTTCCTCACTATCAATTCACTTCAAGCCCATAAACAAATGTGGCATATCATTTACTGTGGGTGTGAAACGATTAATTTTCATAAAGAAGAGAAGAAATGGCCCTTTCTATGCTACTTGAGGCACCTGCTTGTGCTTTGACAGTGAAGATAAGCGTACATGGCAGCCAAATTACGTTCTCGCCACTGGTTTTCTCCTTTATTTAGATGACGCAAAATCCTCTCTGTGCAACCTTTGTAAAGAAATACATTGGTGTCTGCATGCATCTTTTGCTTTTACACCGCACATGCACACACATATGTAGCACGCGGTAAATGCAAGTCACGTGCACACATTAAAACACTAAATGCGTATGGCCTCTCTCATAACGGGAAACTGAAGCAGCACTTTTGGCTTTGTGTTGTCCGATCTACATTTCTGCCAGTGGGTGCTGTGTATTAGTGTGGTCCCAATACCAATATTTTGGTACAGGTACCAAAAGTATTTCGGTACCGGTACCAAAAGTATTTTGGTACTTTTCGGTACTTTTCTAAATAAAGTGAACCACAAAAAATGTAATTATTGGCTTTATTTTAACAAAAAAATCTTAGGGTACATTAAACATATGTTTCTTATTGCAATGTTGTCCTAAATAAAATAGTGAACATACAAGACAACTTGTCTTTTAGTAGTAAGTAAACAAACATAGTCTCCTAATTTAGTCTGCGGACATATGCAGTAACATATTGTGTCATTTATCATTCTATTATTTTGTCAAAATTATTAAGGACAAGTGGTAGAAAATGAATTATGAATCTACTTGTTAATTTACTGTTAATATCTGCTTACTTTCTGTTTCAACATGTTCTATGTTGCACTTATGTTAAAATATAATAATCACTTATTCTTCTTTTGTTTGATACTTAACATTAGTTTTAGATGATACCACAAATTTGGGTATAAAAAAATAAATAAAATAAAATACATTAGCGACAAAATAGAGGAAAACACAAATAAGCCACGTAAACTCTGGAAAATCCTCAACAACCAGCTTCCCGGTTGCAGCCAGAAACTTAAAACCAGACTCACCAACATCAGCATCAAGGAGTGTGACTCCCTCATTACAGACAAAATGGAGGTAGCAAGCAGATTTAACACCTTTTTCACCAGCATAGCCGCAACTCTTGTCAACAAGCTGTCCCACCACTCTGGTCGCTTTGGTGTAGAACACATTAAAGCCTTCTACAGAAAGCTAGGAGTATCCAACAACGATTTCAAATTAGAAATGGTCTCAGCTGATGAGGTGCTTAAAAAATTGAGCGCGCTCCACCCAAACAAGGCCACCGGCCTTGACAATATCCCCTCCAGATTTCTCAGGGACTCTGCCGCCATCATTGCCCCAATTATCTCGCACAAAATAAACCTCTCAATTTCACAAGGCCAAGTACCAAAAGATTTTAAGATAGCAAGAGTAACTCTCCTCTTTAAAAAAGGAAGCAAATTGGAACCTGGAAACTACTGACCTGTTTCTATTCTCAGTTCCATTTCAAAAGTAATGGAAAAAATAGTTTATGGACAGGTCGATAGTTACCTTGCCACCAATAAACTCATGTACAAATTCCAATCCTGCTTCAGAACTAACCACTCCACTGACACATGCCTTCTCTATCTGACCGACCACATCAAACATGAGGTGCATGCGGGCAAATACTGCGGCATGGTCATGCTGGACCTTCAGAAGGCCTTTGACACCGTTAACCACGTTATACTGTTGGATAAGCTCAGAGCAATCGGATTTGACAAAACCTCTTCGAGCTGGATGCAATCTTACTTGGAGGGGAGGAAAGAGGTGGTAGAGGTGAACGGCACCGTGCCCCCCCCCCCTCTCAGTAAGCTGTGGAGTCCCCCAAGGCAGTATATTAGGGCCTTTACTGTTCCTAATGTACATAAACAACATGTCATCAGCATGCGACTGTGAATTGTTCTTGTTTGCGGATGACTCGGTCCTGCTGGTATCAGACAAGGACAAGTCACAGGTGGAGAAAATCCTCAGTGCTGAACTCTGTAGAACTTGCACCTGGCTCGCTGACAACAAGCTATCCATACACTTGGGTAAAACGGAATCCATCCTGTTTGGGTCCCACATCAACCTTAAGAAAGTCAATGATTTCACTATAAAAGTGGGTGACATTGTTATCACCAGGAAAGATGAGGTCACCTACCTAGGTTCCATTTTAGAGGCTAATCTTTCCTGTGATAAAATGGCAACCAAGGTAATCAAACGAGATTTCTCTATAGAATCTCCTCTCTGGTCAACAAAAGCACCATGAGGATTCTAGCGGGAACTCTCGTTCAACCCTTTTTCGATTACGCATGCACCTCCTGGTATCCTAGCACCTCCAAAACCCTCAAATCTAAACTCCAAACATCCCAGAACAAGCTAGTCAGATTACTTTTAGACCTCCACCCCAGATCACACCTCACTCCTACCCACTTCTCCAAAGTGGGCTGGCTCAGGGTGGAGGACAGAGTAAAACAACTTGCACTGAGCCTAGTCTATAAAATCCGCTACACCTCCCTGATACCGAAGTACATGTCAAACTACTTCCTTAACGTAAATGACCGCCATAACCACAACACCAGAGGGAGCTCCACTAACCACGTTGAACCCCGATTCCGATCTAACAAAGGTCTTAACTCATTCCCTTTCTATGCCACATCAATGTGGAATGCGCTCCCAACAGGTGTAAACGAAAGGGCATCTCTGTCCTCCTTCAAAACCGCAATAAAAGTACACCTCCAGGCAACTTCAACCCTAAACTAACACCCTCCCCGGATTGTTAATAATCAAATGTAAATAATCAAATGTAGATACTTTTTCTTATGCTTTCTGATCTCTCTCTCTCTATGTCCACTACTTGCTGTACATATCCTACCAAATCAGTCCTACACTGTTTCACTGTCCATTTCTCTGATGATGCAATTGTTGATGCTGATTGTTGATGACAGAAGTGTTGATACCAACCAAGCCTAACCCCCCCCCCCCGCCTCCTCCCTCCATATCCCACACCCCGGATTGTAAATAATGTAAATAATTCAATGTATATACTCTGATGATTATCTTGTGTGATGACTGTATTATGATGTTAGTATATATTTGATAGTATATATCTGTATCATGAAGGACCCCGACTTAAACAAGTTGAAAAACGTATTCAGGTGTTACCATTTAGTGGTCAATTGTACGGAATATGTACTTCACTGTGCAATCTACTAATACAAGTTTCAATCAATCAATCAAAAAACCAAATAGTTACAGGATCATACATTGGTCATATTCAAAGTCCTCGTGTCCAAGGTCATATTTCCTGACTTTATAAACATAATATAAATTTAAAAAAACCGAAAGAAGATTTTGTGATGTTAAAAAATATCGATGTAATCATAGTACTATCGACTAGATACGCTATTGTACGTGGTATCATTACAGTGGATGTTAGGTGTAGATCCACCAATGGCGTTTGTTTATATTGTAGCGTCCTGGAAGAGTTGGTGCTGCAGGGAATTCTGGGGATTTGTTCTGTAGTGTTTCTGTTGTGTTGCATGGCAGCTCCCGCCATCAGTGTGTGAATGTGTGTGTGAATGGGTGAATGTGGAAATACTGTCAAAGCGCTTTGAGTACCTTGAAGGTAGAAAAGCGCTATACAAGTATAACCCATTTATCATTTATCATTTATTTGCGGCGCAAATATTCTTCCAAAATGTGTTTGTCGTTGTTGTTTAGGATGGTTTCACTATATGGCACATGTTTATGACAGTGTTGGCATTGTTCATACTGCCACCCTTAGTGTGACATGTATGGCTGTTGAGTAAGTATGCATTCATTCGCTCGTGCGCCGTGTGTTTAAAGTCAAGGTGATTGTATTATTATTTTATTATCGTGCCCAATGAAATCTTGGTCAGACTTTAATTACAGACATTTTAATTTGTGATTTTTTAATTATGTAAAACGGACCAAACTCGCCACCAAATTAACAACAACAAGAATGATTATTAAAAAATTGCTTTAAAGATTGAAAGTTGCCATCAATCCCACATGGGTGCTCGGCATTGTCCGTGGGTGCTTGGGCCCCGAAGCACCCACAGGATCGGCGCCTATGGTTGGCGCGTTCATGTAGGCCTTTTGCCAATAACAAATTTTGCTCAACGATATGTTGACATACACATTATTGTTGATAAACGATTATATTGCCATTATTTTTGAAACCAAATTAATCAATCAATCAAACTTTACTTAAACAGCCCTTAATCACAAATGTCTCAAAGGGCTGCAGAAACCACAACAACATCCTCTGCTCTGATCCCCGGCATGTATAACTACGCTTTCAAATGCACCAAACGTGTATTTGTCGTATATTTTAACATTGTAATTGAAATGTAAACAAATAATACAAATAAAATACATGTGTCTGTAAGCAACATTTTACACTTAAATAAAAATCACCACCAAAATCAATAAAATAGATTTTGTGTCCGTTAAGGAGAGGGGGGTGGACCCTCAAAAAAATCCAACCAAAATAATAAATAAAATGGCTAAATAAAGTTTTTGTTACCAAAATGATCATGGTTATCATTATTATTGTGGTATTGTTAAATGTGCTTAAAAAGTAATTATACACATGCTAAAATCTTTTAACCAAGTTGTATTTTTTTTAATTAGAACTAAAATAAATAGCCACACAATATACTTTCTGGTTGGTTTCAGAATGTTTTTTAAAGAATGTAAATTGCACGATCAGTTGTTTCCCTTCTGGTTATTGCAAAGTGACTGATATTACTATCATGTAATCATTGTGGGACTAGGGTATAATATGAATAAGTTCCTCTTCACACTAATTTATTCCCTCTGAATTATTCTCACTTTGTCTCTCTCGCTACCATTGCTTTTTTTCTTTTTATTTAATTTTATTTTTGCTGCTAACGGCACAGGGGTCGGACCAGACAAGCCGTGCTTCTTCCCACGCCTGTAGGACGATTTAATTGAATTGTAGTGATGTCACTTCCTGTTGAAAAAAGTCTGTGTCTGTCTGTTTTCAACTCGGCACTGTTGAGTTTACATCGATAACTTTGTTTATACAAGTTTAGACTGGGGAATGACGTTTCTTAATGAAAATTTATGTTAATATTACTTATTTACCTGTTAGCATTTAGGCTAGCTAGCAAGCACATGCTAGTTGGTCTCCATAATTTTGTCAAAGTGTGGTTATCAATCACGATTTTTCGATCATTTTAATTCAATACGGTAACACTAACCATCAGAAATGTTACAGCGGTTGTCATTACTGCCGTTTATTTGTAGTACAATCACCCGCAGCTGCTGAAACTAATGCAAAAAAGTGACCGCCCTTGTAATCCGTAACCACGCATACATATTGCGATTATTTGGGTTGGAAAACTTACCGACTTAATTTTTCATTTATTGTCCGGTTAATTGACTTATCAAATATCGACCCCGACCTACTTTTACACATTGATTTTTGGACCACCTGGAAGTCTGATATACAGTATACCAAGCACCCTTCACACAGGCGTACACATGCATACATATTATATACGTGTATATATATATATATATATATATATATATATATATAGAGAGAGAGAGAGAGAGAGAGAGAGAGAGAGAGAGAGAGAGAGAGAGAGAGAGAGAGAGAGAGAGAGAGAGAGAGAGAGAGAGAGAGAGAGATACATATATATTCTTCAGGTTGAGTTGTTTCGAGGGCGGTCTTATTCACGTGTCGAAGTTGTCCTCCAGGCCAAGCCCTCAGCCATGCTGTAGTTTTAAGCACTTCCATATCAAGTTTATTAACATATATAAGTTTGAACTATATGCTACTTTGTATTAGAAATTGCATCAGCGGAGGATGCATGTGCATGTACGAGCCAGTCTGCCCCACAACAAGAGGATAGACAAAAAGAAGGAACTTATTGATTACAAAATTCCTACCACAATGGCGGACCCGCACAAAGCTCTTTGGGTAAACCGTGACCATGTATGGCTGTATTCGCTTACGTCACCAATTGGTAAAACGTCACAACTGGGGACAAATTCCAAACGGCTCTATTGGAGGAAGTATGAAGGAAGGCGAGATTGTTTTAATACATATCTCTTCCATGCCTCCATTGTTTGATTTCAAATTTTATGGACTTTTGTAAAACCCAAATACACAATAACAGGTACCAATAGATAAACAAAAAGTTTGTTTTGCATAATACGTCTTCTTCAAACATAAATGTTTACTAGGTTTTCCTAGCATTATATGACATCCATCACTGGAAATGTTTTCAAAAGTTGTCACTATAGTTAAGCTGCAACACTCTACACAAACATGGCAGACATAATGCACTAAAATTGTAATTTGTATTTTTATTTCTTTAGGCAAGGCAAGGCAAGGCAACTTTATTTGTATAGCGCTTTTCATACACAAGGCAGACTCAAAGTGCTTCACAGACAACAAAGTGAAATGAAAGAAAATAAAATCAAAATTAAAATGCAGACAATAAAAATAAAAACAGTGCGGACGTTAAAAGTTAAAAGATTAAAAGATTTAGCTGAAAGCTAAGGTGAACATAACAGTTTTCAGTCTAGTTTTAAAAGTAGTGAGAGTTGGGGAGAGTCTGACATCTTCAGGAAGTTTATTCCAGCTATGTGTTGCATAGTGACTGAATGATGCTCTCCCTTGATTTGAGTTTACTCTGGGAACCGCTAACAGATTGGTCTCAAAAGATCTTAGTGATCTAGAGGGCTTATATAGCGGGAGCATATCAGTGATATACTTCGGCCTTAGACCATGTAGTGATTTATATGTGAGCAGGAGGATTTTGAAATCAATTCTCTGATGTACAGGGAGCCAATGTAAGGATTTAAGAATTGGTGTAATGTGCTCACATTTTTTGGTCTTTGTTAGAAAAACATCTTTTGAGGTTCGAGTTAGTACTTAGGGCATATTGTTTTAATGATTTCCACTGTTATTTTCGGTAACCGAGTTTCGGTTGCGTGTGGCAGCTGTTTTCTTTTTAGATGGCCAGGTCGATGGTCTTCGGCTTTGGGGCTGTGTCGCGTGCATTTTGTTGTGTCTTGATGAGGGTGAGTCCATAACGCGCCAAATAGCTAACTGAATGATTGCAAAATTTCATTTGTCCACCGTGACCCGTTTGCCAATTCCATTGATCTGATGTGACAAGACTAAATTTACTGGCGGTATGTGAAGCCTGTGAACCCGGAAAGATCCATATAATAGCCGCAGCAAGCGCAGAGTTCAAAGCATGGGAAAAAAGTAGGGGCTTACGGTCTGGAAATTACGGTGTATATGTTCTATGCAAATGTGTTTTGTGTTAAAATTGTTGATGTTTGGAAGGAATCGATTGGATTTACATTGTTTGTTACGGTAACATTTGCTTTAGTTTCCCCACGTTTTGGTTTTCAACAGACGTTTAGGAAACAAATTAACAACGAAAACCGGGGTGCCACTGTTCCACCTACAATAACAATTAAAAAAACAAACAAGAATTGACTGGTCTTGCCATGCAATTATGGCTCTTTTGTCTTGTCTTGTGCAATACGGTTCCAAAAAGCTCTGTCCAGACCAGACTCTTTTTAATACAGTCATCCCAGTAGCTTCATATCAGTTCAATCTGGGGATAATTCTTCCTTTTTGAAACATCATGTGCTGTCCTCTGTTAAGATCTTGGATTTAGATCAAAGTAATATCCGGGGAGTTTAAAAGCTTTGTCCGTTAGAGGTCCGTTATTATTGTACATTTTTCAAGGGGACATTTGATGGACAACCGATGGAAGAACATTATTTTTCCTTCACTTTACCTAGACGGCAGTGCTTTATTGTAACATATTCATATATTCCAGCCAGTCCTGAGACAGCCCTTCCTAAATACAAAGACTGAGTGACGTTATCCAGCACTGTGCCCCCCTTTTTTTTTTTTTAAACATCCATAGCATTGACAGTGCAAGGCTCCCTCTTTCACACACACACACACACACACACACACACACACACACACACACACACACACACACACACACACACACACACACACACACACACACACACACACGCACACACACGTGAATACACACATTAGCTGGACCAAATTGTCAACAGCTGCCAACATAGCCCAGTTTTTTTTTCTCCTTCAGCAGCCAACCACCAGATCCTGTTCTGACAGGTCCGCTTTTGTTATTAATATTTCCACGGAATTTTAATTACGCTGTGCTTCATCTGTCATGTTTGTCCATTGTTAGCAAGGCTGTGGCCGCATGCAGTTGTGTAGTCACACAATGTGACTCCCGGATATTGCATTTTTCATTCTTCCACACGTGTCCTTCACTAAACGTTTCCCCCAGGGCATTAGCATGTTGTATTCGCCTGGATAACAGGATGATGCATGGTGTACCGTCGACATAACACAGACTACGTGATCTCTGACATGCTCTACTTCTTTGCTCTTGTCGCCTTCGCCAGCATGCATGGCGACGCCGGTGTCACTGCAGGTGCACTTAAAAATATTTGGAATCATTCACTATGTTTACATGCAATAAACCAGAGATTCTCAAACTGTGGTACATGGACCAGTGGTTTGCGGGTTCATTTAGTGGTACGCTAAAGAATAACTTGATTAATGTACAATGTTTTTTTTTTCTTACTATATTCAAACACAGTGTTACTGTTTAAACTGTGTGTAAAGTTACATCGGCCAAAATAATAAATATGATTGTTAAATAAAACCTTTGCCTTGTTTTAATGAATACTGCATTTTAATATTGGTCATTATGGCGGTACTTGGAGTTTTTTCTGAGGTGATACTTGGTGAAAAAGTTTGAGGACCACTGTACTAAATAAGTGGTCCTCGGTACCGGTCCGTGGATCGATTGGTACCTGTCCGCACAAGAAATAAAAAAAAATAAAATAAATTAAAAAAAAATATATATATATATAGATTTTTTAAAATTAAATCAACATAAAAAACACAAGATACACTTACAATTAGTGCACCAACCCAAAAAACCTACCTCCCCCCTTTACACTCATTCACACTCATTCGCACAAAAGGGTTGTTTCTTTCTGTTATTAATATTTCTGGTTCCTACATTATATATCAATATAGATCAATACAGTCTGCAGGGATACAGTCCGTAAGCACACATGATTGTATTTCTTTATGACAAAAAAACAAAAATACCATACTGTCCCCCCAAGGACAAGGCGTATTCTTTAAGCTTTCTTTTCTTTACTAGCATTGACATTGGTTTTCAGTTGCATGTTGCTGTGTGCGTTCTGCAATTGCAATAAAATGTAATTGCAACAAACAATTTAGAGCTTTGCTTTCTTGTCTTGTAATGAGATCTTACATTTGGCTAATGAGTGACAGACAAACATAATTGAATCAAGGCCTACTGCAAGAATCAGAATAGCATCGGCAACAAAACACCACTTTGCAAGAGCCTATGTATTTCTCCTAAGTGGAAGTTGATATATTTGTTTTTACTGAGGCAAACTTGTTTATTTCTAAGAGCTCTTTTTGTCTGGACTTGTTGTGTGCACATGGGAAAGTCTGCTTTCAACAATTGATAGCGGCATTATTCTGTGCATAGTTTGGAAATGTGATAAGCCTCAGTGTCAGTGTTGATGTATATGTTTTTAGAAACTATACCCTGACAGCTCCGTAGGGTGGATGTAATGGACACACAAGTCAAACTTTGTCCTCTCGGCAACCTCGGAGAAATGTTCCTCCTGCAACCACAGGCTGTCAATCATAGAACACTTGTTTCCCCAGTGAGACCCATTTTTGACAAAAACAGAATATAGTCCTGATTGAATTACTTTTTGTATGCCCACTACCTTTTTTTGTACATGTGACCTGTGAGATTACATAAATACTAATGGAGATGTGCTGGTGAATGAGATTTGCCTTTATTTAATTTGACATGACATTTGAATTGGATCTCAACCCAGACAATGTTTCATGTCTCTGCGACCTTGTCACCAGGTCAAGATTAATATGGATTTCATGCACATGCACACGCACGCGCGCACACCAGGCTCGAGTAGGATTCCAAACTATGTATTTTCTATAGACAAACTGTGAGAAGAGCAATATAAAGTGTCTTTGAATCAGATTTCATTTTTGGCAGGCCTTGCCTCAGTGCTATTAATAGAAGAGCACTTTATATTGTTGCTTTATCATCAGGAAAGTGTGAGGCCATTTTTTTTATTCCCTTGACAACTCAAGCAGAAACGTTGAATTCTCAAAGGCAGCTGTACCTTTATCCTGATATACTCAATCCTTATTTTAAAATGACACAATCGTGGCTTAAACTGACTTATATTCTACTTTGTTTGTAGAGCTGTTCCACCTGTGATATGTTGAAGTTTAAAAACAACACACAAATCTATTTTAGGGTCACACTAATAAATCACCATAAAACCTTAATTTGCTCTGCAGGCAATATTTCATGTTTCATTTTAACACGCTTAACTGTCATACGTGTGTATAAACAAGTTATCCACGGTTCATATGAAGGTGCAGGAGTAAATAGTTTTAACTTTTAAATGACCGATGATGGTTTTAATCTACAATTAATACACTTTCTTCTGTTTTGGCAATACGTACTGGATAGCCTCCAGTCACTCGCTCTCTCGCCTTGGAGCTTGCGGAAGTCTATTGTAGATCATGAATAATGCCTCTCCCCTTGATAGTAGAAGGCTGAGGACATAATCCGACAAGTTGGTACACTCTGACAGCCAATTTTGACCTGAAATTGGCAAAAAAGACACAACAAAGTTAAAAAGTTAAAGTACCACTGATAGTCACACACACACTAGATGTGGTGAAATTACCCTCTGCATTTGACCCATCCCCTTGTTCCAGCCCCTGGGAGGTTAGGGAAGCAGTGAGCAGCAGCAGTGAGCAGCAGTGGTGGCCACGCTCGGGAATCATTTTGGTGATTTAACCCCCAATTCTAACCCTTGATGCTGAGTGCCAAGCAGGGAGGTAATGGGTCCCATTTTTATAGTCTTTGGTATGACTCGGCCGGGGTTTGAACTCCCGACCTACCGATCTCAGGGCGGACACTCTAACCACTAGGCCACTGAGCAGATGCTTAGGTACACCCCCCTTTTTTCTTCGCAAGGATTATGAGACATTTTTCATCTAAATTGGACTATAACATCCCAACAACATTCTATTGACAGCAGACATTGTACAGTAAGTGATGTTTTATCATGTTTGTTGACTTTCATGAAGTCTGCAGTGAGTAGTAATCAGTGATGTTGTCGAAGGAAAAAGTGAACGTTGTGATGTGTTTTAGAATTTTAGCAAAAATATTTACAAAAATGACATGTTATGAATGTGCCTGTTACTACATTACATATATACTTACGGTGTTTACACAAAACATTGATGGAGGTGTTTCGATGTTTTGTTAAGCTCTTTATAGGCAGAATACAGCGACTCCCATAGGCTCCATTGTAAGCTGACCTTTGATCGTATTTATTTACTAATTAGAGTGCAAAAAAATAAGAAAAAACATTTGGGTTCTTGTTTTACACAAGGATTGAGAATGATAGGCCTTTTTTTTTTAGAATGAAGTGCAGTTCCCCATTAACGGAAAAGTGAATTGCAATATATTACCCCATGTTTTTGTTTTTTTGGGGGGGGTATAAGTATGACGTAAGCCAAACAAAAGTTGCAAACAATAGTTTATTTGATGCATGGAAGAAAATATTTATCATAGAGGGTGCAAACTTTTGGATGTTAAGAAGCCTATTTTTTTCTCAAATGTTCAGGCAATTTTCCACCAACAAGGCATTCAAAAAGCTTAATGTTTTACATTTTCGAGCATTAATATTAAGTAAGTTGATTCTCCTCATAGTCCCTCATTTCACTCCGAGGCTACTTAGACACAATGTGGTGAAGGGAACATGGAAATACTTTTGTGGCAGAGCATTCAGTCAGCTGTTCGCTGTCATGCCAGTCATTTTGCATCACAGCCAAGTGTTGTGCAGGCGCACACATTGCACTTTGCATTATTTAGATGACCAATCACTCACAAACCCCTGAGTGTTTTGCACAGCAATGGAGCGAGGGGTCTAAAAATATCACTCAGCAATGTGTGACTTTCTGTCATATCAACGGTACCTGCAGGTTTGTACATTTGTCTCTGAGGCATTTGTCACAAGGATGGTGGTGAAGAGATAAATAGCTTGTATGCAACAAGATTTGCGCTGTTGGTTTCCTCAGGAGGTGTCCTAGATTTGCAACTCTGGTGCAGTCAATGCGTTTGATGGACCAAAAGGTAATCACTCATGAAATAATTCTCGAAATTGCTGATGCTGAAAGATGGAATCGTTTGTGCCAGCTCTGGTTCGTCATATGATCACGTCATTCACTTTCATGTCTGTGTATATATATATATATATATATATATATATATATATATATATATATATATATATATATATATATATATATATATATATATATATATATACACACACAAAAAGCACACATACAGATATATATATATATATGTATGTATATATATATATCAGTGGCGTGCGGTGAGGTTAATGTCTGGTGAGGCACGACTGCATCATCACAGTCAGATTTACAAACATATGAACCTGCAGTGCAGGTGTACCTAATGTTGTGTCCCTGTGGTCGTTCGCGGCTCCTGCAGCGCGAGCATTGTTGTTTTTGCACTTTTTGGCTTCTTGTTAAGTGACTTTTTTTGGGTGGATTCGGTCTTGCACATGGAGGGTTTGGGTGTAGGCTTTGGTTGGTGTGGCGCTCCCGTCGGGGGTGCATTCTGCGGCGGAGGTGCTTGGCACCAGGAGGCGGGGTTATGAGACGAGCCTCCAGTTTTATGATCGCTCAGCACAAGAAATACGTTACACACATACAGATGTTGACAAAATACACTGTACATTATATACCTCAGCTAACTAAACTATGGAAATGTATAATATAATTCATATAGCAATACGGTCTCACTGCACAGCAGGCCAGCAGTTAGCCGAGTCATTGCGCACAATCCATGTTGAGGCACAAATCAGTGACGTGCCTCAACTGGCTGCTGATCACCGCACTGTCTCTTCTCAGTATTTGAACGGCAAATGTGAAAATAAAAATAAAAATAATCTAAAACTGGTGAAGTTAAATGGAAAATAACTTTAGTATTATCACTGGATACATATAACAATTTAATTATTATTTTTTTCTTTTTACTTTTTTTTTCTTTCCATGATGGCAGGTGAGGCCGTGCCTCCCATATATATATATATATATATATATATATATATATATATATATATATATATATATATATATATATATATATATATATATATATATATATATATATAGTTATGTTTGGTTTATTGTAATTTTACATATTTATATCATTTAAAGCCCCCATTGTAAATTGTATTTATTTGCAAAGTGTATACATTGCAGTCGTTTTCAATGAACCAACAAAACAACAATACCTCAATAGCATTTAAAGTTATTTTCATTTTAATATATTAATTTATAATAATTTATTTTAAATATGTGTATACGGAATATTGATCAACAATACAATGATATATATATATATATATATATATATATATATATATATATATATATATATATATATATATATATATATATATATATATATATATATATATATATATATATATACATATATATATATATATATATATATATATATATATATATATATATGTATATATATATATATATATATATATATATATATACATATATATATATATATATATATATATACATATATATACATATATATATATATATATATATATATATATATATATATATATATATATATATATATATATATATATATATATATATATATATATATATATATATATATATATATATAAATATATCATTGTATTGTTGATCAATGTTCCGTATACACATATTTAAAATATACATATATATATACATATATATATATATATATATATATATATACATATATATATATATATATATACATATATATATATATATATATATATATATATATATATATATATATATATATATATATATATATGTATATATATATATATATATATATATATATATATATATATATATATATATATATATATATATATATATATATATATATATATATATATATATATATATATATATATATATATATCATTGTATTGTTGATCAATATTCCGTATACACATATTTAAAATAAATTATTATAAATTAATATATTAAAATGAAAATAACTTTAAATGCTATTGAGGTATTGTTGTTTTGTTGGTTCATTGAAAACGACTGCAATGTATACACTTTGCAAATACATACAATTTACAATGGGGGCTTTAAATGATATAAATATGTAAAATTACAATAAACCAAACATAACTATTTAAACCCATTTTTTTGCATATGCAGTTTTTACAATTTACTTTAATAGAAGTAACACTTCCTTGATTTCTGTATTAAACTGTAGGCCTTTTGAGCTAAAAACATGCTACATCACCTTGTTTGAAATTGTATTTTTGTTTAAGCTGGAGATGACACAAGTGTCAGAAGGCTGCAGTGTATGTTGCAATTAGGGATTCTTACTGAGTACCGGTATTTTTTGGTACCAGTTCCTGAGTGAGTCGGTCCAAGGGGGTCTTTAAAATTGTGGACTAATGATAATGCTATCTGTACTTTTTTTTAATCCAGTTGACCGTCGTAAGTATGACACACGCACGCTGTCACATTCATCCAGGTGCCGCTGCAAAGCCTAAAAAAGACACGCCGGAAGACCCTATCGGAGTCGACTTTTTACCGTCCCACTTCCGGTTACAAGGTACGCAAAAATAAACAGAATCATAGATTTACGCATCATTGGAATCGCGGTTCAAAAGTTCAAAGTTCGCTGAAAAGAGAATCTAAATGCGAAAAGTTGCGGAAAATGGCGTAATGTGACTTCTGTCATTGAGAGGAAAAGGGGAAATCATGTTTACTTGACAAACACATGGAGCCTTGCCTTGCCAGGGGCACTCTAGCCGGCAGCCCTGCATCCTTTTGATTCCATCTCTGTGACTGCCTCCTTGACACGCGGCCACCTCTAACTACCAAACTAACTCCAAAATTTCAGAACCGAACAGTTCCCAAAATTCCATGTGTCAGGTGATATGTTTCTTTTGCAAATTTGATGACTACTTGTCGCCCACAAGCTGTGTCAAAAACACTGTTACTACTCTCAATGCTAGGAAGTTGTGGATGTGACCACACATCTTCATTGCTCGATTCATGATAACTTGACAGCTTCTAATATTATGGTTGGACCACCCGTGTTGAAATCATAACTGATGCGTCTGTATGTGTGCTTTCTTTTACTTGAAAACATGTAAACTAAAATGTATTGGTGCATTGTTACGTTAATGTGAATTTACATATTCAAATTCCGTTTTTTTCAAAAAATTTACTTAGAATGTTAATACATTTTTTAACTAATCTTTAGTTTATTTATTTTTAGTACATATGCTTTACAACTGGCAGGTTAAAAACAATGTAAATAATGTTGATATTTATTGAAATCAAATTAATTTCTTTTTTTTTTTTAGCCATATTGTCCAGCCCTGGCATCTGATAATCACTGAGGATAATTGCAAATGGGAACGCAATATTAATACAAATTATAAAGCTAATAAAAATGCATATTTTTACCTTTTTATTTACACCAATTACATATAGTACCGATTAGAGTACCGAGGAATACCTGTATTGATAAGGAATATTGATATTGGTATCGGTATCAATACAATCCTAACGATATAAATATAAATAGGAAATCTAAAAAAAAAAAAAAACATAAGTTGGAAGATCAATTTTGACAAAATTTTGATGTCCAAAATGATCAATAGTCATGTATACATCAATAATTCAAAGTTGTTATACATTATACTAGTGCAGTGGCTTTCAAACGTTTTTCACCATGTATCACCTCAAAAAAATTGTCTCTCCAAGTACCACCATAACGACCAACATCAAAATACAGTAGCATAGTAGGCCTAAGTGTTCATTAAAATAAGGCAGAGGTTTTATTTAACACATATATTTTTGGCCACTGTAACATTATACACAGTTTGAACAGTAACACTGTGTTTGAATAGAGAAAAATAAAACACTGTACTTTATCCTCATGATTATTTGGCATACTACTCAAAGGAGCATACGTACCACTAGTGGTACACGTACCACAGTTTGAGAGTCACAGTGCAAGAGGTTACCAGAATCCTTTTTAGAAATGTGCCACATTTTGTTTCTTCAAAATATTTCCAATGCTTTTCAAAATGTGGGCACTTTGTTGTGTGATTTCCAAACAGAAGCTTTCTTCTCAGCAAATGTACCACAATTATTTTGTGCTTAAAGCAGCACTAAGTAACTTTTCAACCAAGATATTTTCATAAATTACAATTAGTTTATTGACACCTCTGTCATGGCCTGTATTGCTTTCCCTGGGTCTATGCAACTTTGAGGAGGGTGGCAGGAAACATGCCACACAAAAAAACAACAAATATGCTGACTCTTCACTAGGGATGATGTTTGATAAGGAATTATCGAGTTCGAGCCTATTATCGAATCCTCTTATCGAACCGATTCCTTATCGATTCTCTTATCGAGTCCAGATAGGTTGTTGTATATGGAAAAAACACACAATATTTGGTTTAACAAAAGCTCACTTTTATTATATAATAAAAAAATAAAATCTAATAAATAAATAAATATTGACTGTTACCCACCTAAAAAAATAAAATAAAATAAATAAATACCGACTGTTGTTACCCAAAGTATATTAAGTGGGATTTTTCAGAGAAACAAATATATACATTAACACGAAAACAACCTGTCTCTGTGATCACTATAGGTGTATAAATAATAATATAGTGTTAAATAAAATCAGTCCCTTGGGCACAAAACTGAAAATAATACAGCTCTCCAAAAAGTGCACTTCTGCTGCTATTTGACATAACTGTTTGTTATGATGCTTAGACATTTTTGCATTTTATTTCTTTATTGAAAGAAAATACTATGAAGAGAAAAGTTCTTTGCAAATGTGGTTACAATGCTAAAAAATGAAAAGTTAAAGCTAAAAAAAGAAATACACTTTATTGAGTTAACATTATTTCTTTATGGGGGGAAATGTTATGAGCTAGAGAATATAACAACTACACTACCCAGCATGCAACGGGAGTTACGAGCATGCGCGGTAGCCCCGAAAAGTGTTGCATGTTGCCACGCTGTGAAAGTAAACGTGAGGAACTCAGCCAACACGCCTCGTCTGCATTATTTATAATTAGACAGACAACACATCTACAGTGTGATTTTGTTTTGTTTACAAGGAAAGGAAAACAAAAGTTAAAAAAGGGAGATATGTTGTATATATATGTATGTGCTGCGGTTGTTTTAAGAACGTTGCGACAGCTGCCGTAAAGGAGGTGCGTTGCTAGCCTGGTTGCTATGTTTCCGGTTAGTCGTAAAAGTGTTCGTCATGTGTTTTACTCTGCTAAAATCTCTCAGTAAAGTTATTCGATGGATTATAGCTTTTGTTTTGAACATTATTACACCTTGGAGCGCTTTTTCCCGTCCATTGTTTTCCTGCTTTCGCTATCTGCGCCTAATGACTGAGCTACGTGACGTAATTTCTTGTGATGTCCCACGGAACATTTCTGGTCGGGACGGGATTCGAATGAAGAATCAACTCTTTTCCTTTACTATAGTGGTCTCGATAACGGGTACCGGTTCTCAAAAAGGGATTCGAGTCCGAGGACTCGGTTCTTTTCTTATCAAACAACCGGGAAAACCGGTTTCGAGTATCATCCCTACTCTTCACTGCATACATCACTCCCCCGCTTCCCATTCGTTAAAAAGACAGAAGTCAATGTGAGCACCTGCGTGCCGCCGGAAAACTAAAAGAAGAAGAAGAAAAACGGCAAAATGTGCAATTATTGCTATCATGGCCGAAGCTCCAAAACAACCAAAGAAACGAAAAGTTTTTCCTGAGGAGACAAAAAAGGAAAAACAGAGCTTACCCGGATAAAAACATCGGCCCGGCTTTTATTCGCTGACGTGACCTCAAACATGAGGAGGGAATTTCGACCTGATGCTGCCTTGGTTGTGTTCCTGCTAAATTACACAGAACATGAATTATGACGAATATCTTGAACCCTTTTTATTTATTTATTTATTTATTTAATGTTTTATTGAGACAAATATTATTTATCTATTTAATATCTGTTTACTTATTATGATATATTATTTATTTATTATTTATTTGTTCACTGTTCTGTTACAGAAAACAAGGAAATTGGATAAAACTGCTATGGTTTGAAAAGGGGTAGGATTAAATAAGCTCTGATTCTTCCTACTCCTTTTCGGACGTGCTGTAATGAAACAACTGGAAATGTGTAATGCATTACATTGTATCGTATGCATGTTCGAAATAAACTGAAACTGAACTGCACTGAAGTTAGCAAGTAACTGAATGCACAAATCAAAAATGCTAATGATAGTTATCGGAAATTTGGGTGCTAGAAATAAATAGCCACCAGCGTTATAGTTCGCAGTTCCGCACTGCTTCCTTCGAAAAAACTCTCCCGCCGGTTTTTCCTTGCCTCTGACCTGCATCCCCCTGATACAGTAGTAGCGTCATGTTCGTAACGTAATCCAAGATTATTTATTGATAGTGTTTTCTATTTAACATCAGCAAATCCATTTGAGACGTTATATTTGTGCCAATATTTGAGTGGACATCATGTCAGTCTAACACAATATGCACTAAATGTGGTCTTCCTCTGGCAAAACACTACTACTTTGGTCCACTGGCTCTGCAAAAATCAACCAAAACTGAAAGTTCTTAAGTGGGGCTTTAACACAATGAACAAATGGTTAGACTGTCCATGGTCGTGAGCTCAAACCACGGCCGAGTCATGCCAAAGACTATAAAAATGGGACCCATTACCTCCCTGCTTGGCACTCAGCATCAAGCGGTTAAATCAACCAAAATTATTCCTGAGCGCGGCCACCGCTGCTGCTCACTGCTCCCCAGGGGGTGGAACAAGGGGATGGGTCAAATGCAAAGGGTAATTTCACCACACCTAGTGTGTGTGACTATCAGTGGTACTTTTAACTTTAACTTAAATAAATGGCAGTAAATGCACATACACCTTTTCCTTCGGATCTTCAACCTCAGCCTGCAGCTGGGGAGAGTGCCCACCCTCTGGAAGACGTCGTGCATCGTTCCAGTTCCCAAAAAGAACTGCCCCAGTGAGCTGAACGACTACAGACCAGTGGCGCTCACCTCTCATATAATGAAGACAATGGAGCGGCTCTTTCTCAGCCTCCTCAGACCACAGGTGCAACATGCCCAGGACAGCCTGCAGTTTGCGTACCAGGCAGGCGTTGGTGTGGAGGATGCTATCCTTTACCTGCTGCACCGAGCCCACTCACACCTGGATAAGGGAAATGGCGCTGTGAGGATCCTGTTCCTGGACTTCTCGAGTGCCTTTAATACTATCCAGCCCCGCCTACTCCAGGACAAGCTGGACAGAATGCGAGTGGATCCCTGCCTGGTTGCCTGGATTTCAGACTACCTCACCGATAGGCCACAGTACGTCAGACTGAAGGACATCACATCTGACACTGTGATCAGCAGCACCGGAGCACCGCAGGGAACGGTGCTGGCCCCTCTTCTCTTCACCCTGTACACCGCTGACTTCTGCTACAACTCAGAGCTGTGTCACATCCAGAAGTATGCGGATGACACAGCCATCGTCGGGTGCATCAGGGACGGCAGAGAAGAGGAGTTTCGGAGGCTGGTGAGGGACTTTGTTGTCTGGTGCCACAGGAACCTCTTGCAGCTCAACCCTTCAAAGACCAAGGAGCTGGTCATTGACTTTGGGAGGTCGAGTCCAAGGTCACAACCTATTGTGATCGAGGGAGTCGAGGTACAGACCGTGGACTCTTTCAAGTACCTCGGGGTGTGGGTGGACAACAAGCTGGACTGGACTGTTAATACGGACCACTTGTACAGGAAAGGACAGAGCAGGCTGTACTTCCTGAGGAGGCTGCACTCCTTCAACGTCTGTAAAAAAACTATTGTGGATGTACTACCAGTCTGTGGTTGCCAGTGTTCTGTACTACATCGTAGTGTGCTGGGGGGGCAGTATATCTAAGAAGGACAGCTCCAGACTGGAGAAACTGATCAGGCGGGCCGGTTCTACGATCGGACTAAAACTGGACTCACTGGTGACGGTGGCAGAGAAGAGGACTGTGGAAAAACTAGTGAGCATCCTGGATGATGCCAGTCACCCTCTGCATACCGTTGTCAGTAGCCAGAGGAGCCTGTTCAGTGCTAGACTGCTTCATCCCAAGTGCAGGACTAATAGACTAAAAAACTCCTTTGTCCCACACGCCATTAGACTGTACAACTCCTCTCTGGGAGGGAGGGGGGGTACTAGAATGACGGGGGATGCAAAACAATAACAGTGTAATACGTTTTCATAACATGGTCACTAATGCCTAGTTTCTCTTGTTATATTCTTATTTTACTGTTATATTTGTATTCTCATTGATGCTTTTTGTTCTTATTCTATTGTAATATTTTTCTATTTTGTTTTCATTTATACCCCCATTATTTACTTTTTTAAATTCGATCTCAATTCTGTACACTGCTGCTGGAATTTTAATTTTCCTGAGGGAACTCTCCTGAAGGAATCAATAAAGTACTATCTATCTATCTATCTATCCTGTCACGTCCCTTTGAGAGTCCAGTCAATGTACACAACCCTCCCGGGCCCCTCCCTAGAGAGTGATCTGAAGTAAACAACATCATCATGTCACCCTCAGCTTTGGCCTCGTGAGCAGGTCTAAAGCGCTTGTACAGATGGTTGTTGCTGCAGTGCGTAGAGAAAGTAATTATGGCGCACTCTGATTTAGTCGAGCGTTCCCCCACCTAGTGCGCTGCCTTGATGAAGACACAAGTAACGAGACGTCAGCATCCATGGATGTTGTAGTTTTCAATCACGTTAATTACTCGAGCAGCGTGACGGTTAAAATGAAAACGTTGCCACGCGCAGCCGTCGTCGCGTAAACAACTTCCTCCCCAAACTCCCATTCTGCTCCAGTTTATGCCATGTTTTATTTATTTATTATTTATCTGCCATTTATCTCGAACACTAGTCTGCAGCTCCGTATACAAAGGCTCAAACAAATAGCTAGGGGTTTGTCTACAAAGCTTTCAGCCACAGAGAGAGAGACGTGCTTTTAGATAACAAACAAAAGTGAGGCTGAGGAAAAGAGAAAGCACAAAAAAACGACATCAACCTCAAAGAGCAAAAGGCCCTCAGAGCACGAAGGCTTTGATGTCACAAAATATTTCTCCAACTATCTTTACAAACACATTCCTGGGAAATAACACTAGACAATAAATGAGAACTGTTCATTTGTGTATAAAATACTAGAAACAACTCGCACAACCTGTCTCACTTTTAAGATGAAACGAAAGACTAAAACACTTTTCCAAATCAACTTACAACTTCTACTAGTAGATTGCATTAGGAACAATAGAATATGTCTTGGCTGTTTGACAGTTGTTTGATAAATCTGCTTCATTGATCACAGTTATTTAGGTACTAGGGTTGTACGGTATACTGGTGTTAGTATAGTACCGCGATACTAATTTTAATCATAATCAGTACTATACCGCCTCTGAAAAGTACCGGTCACATGAGGACTTTGAATATGACCAATATATGATCCTGTAACTACTTGGTATCAGATTGATACCCAAATTTGTGGTATGATCCAAAACTAATGTAAAGTATCAAACAACAGAAGTTATTATTACATTTTAACAGAAGTGTAGATAGAACATATTAAAAGAGAAAGTAAGCAGATATTAACAGTAAATGAACAAGTAGATTCATAATTCATTTTCTACCACTTGTCCTTAATAATGTTGACAAAATAATAGAATGATAGATGACACAATATGTTACTGCATATGTCAGCAGACTAAATTAGGAGCCTTTGTTTGCTTACTTACTACTAAAAGACAAGTTGTCTTGTATGTTCACTATTTTATTTAAGGACAAACTTGCAATAAGAAACATATGTTTAATGTCCTAAGATTTTTTATTAAAATAAAGCCAATAATGCAATTTTTTGTGGTCCCCTTTATTGAAAAAAGTATCAAAGTATCGAAATAATTTTGGTACCGGTACCAAAATATTGGTATCGGTACATCACTACTAGGTACAACTTAAGACTACACAATTATGGCCAAAATACTAATCATTATTATTTTAATAAATATTGGAATCACGATTATTATTTACAATTATTCAGTAGGTTAGGTAAAATAGTGCATAAAGGTTCCCCCACAGGTCGTCAATTTACTTGCGGTAATGGGGATCCCGGAGGTGGGAGGGGTCACGAGAATATCCTGTCATCATGTAATTTGTAATTCAATAGTCTAATAAAAACGTTAAATAAACATTAGGCATATTTCAAGACAAATACTGTGTGTTTTTTTTTTATTATTAGTATTAGCATTTATATTTTTCTCATTACATGTTGGTTTTAACTCTTCCGCCAGCGGAAGTGGATACGACATCACATCACGGTAAGCAAAGTATTTCTTTGGCGGCCAAATTTTCGGTGCAGCACGACTCAATAGTGTGCAAATATTTGGCTATGTGTACTAAATGAAGACATACACATCGTTCGGAAATGACAGTTTATTGGTTATAATAATTGCCATGTCAATGCATTTGTAAGAAGACAGCAACTCACTTGTGGGTTGCTTCTATACGTACAGTATCATAAACAATTTAAGGGTTGTACACACTAATATGTGACCCACCCTTGTAATTTCAATTAGTTATTCTCCAGCTGCTATGGGCTATGTTTATACACCGGGAGAGTCAAAACAGATGTGACTGATCCTGTCCCGTCACCTAGGACCATCTACGCGTGTCTATGGGTCACAATTATCATTCCAACACGCCTGAAACCCCTTGGCATGGGTGGGCAACTTTAATGTGACTTTTTAATTAACACAGACATGTCATTGCTCTGCTTAACATTTGGGGGTGCCTCCGTCGTACCCCTCGGCCGTCAGGCAGATGGTCAGTTATTAGTTGTAATTAAGAGTCCATCATTGATCATGATTTGTAATTGTATCTAAATTTAAATGCATTAAGGATTAAACGCCACAGCTGCATGGTGTGAATGCAAATAGGAATGGGGACCACCAGACGGATGCAAAGTGTCAAAGCCTTCTCATTAATTGGCACACTTTCTTACTCCTTGTGCCTGTGTCTCAGACTGCTCTGCTCATTAGCCCAAACTAGTTTTCATCATCATTTGTTTATTTGTGTAGCTGATTCGGAGTTTAGCTTGTGAAAATATAGGAAACAAAGCTCACGTCATGTAGCCAAACAGCCGGGCAATGACATTTCTCTGGATCTAATGAAGATAAAATGGTTGTCTTTGTTGTGGAGGGGTTCTTGAGGGAGCTGCAAGACCTCACAGAGAATAAAGTAGGTCAGCCGACTGACACAGGGTGCCTGTGGACATGTTCTCTATGCCGCTGGTGCTGCTTTGCACTCGGCAGATCTCTACGCAACGGAAGCAACCAAAGTTAACATTGTTAACAGCTTGTCATTAGAGAAAAGCGCCTGAAGGTATTTATTTGATCATCTGTGTGGATCTTGTCCATCACATTTCATTGTAAAGCTGCTCCGTGAGCTAAATCTGTGATAGTCCTCTGTTTACTGATCATTCCATAAGTGCTTTGTTTCACCATTTAAACGTTGAATGGGTTTGTTATTATCATTCAGTGGTGGGCCGTCAGGGCCAGCAAGGCCTTCTCTGCTGGCCTGTGCAAAAATCATGATCATTATTAAAGATAAAAATATTTTTAATTTACTTTCCCTAAATATATAAAAGTATTCATATTCTCTTCATGTCATATTATGCTCGTTCCAGTGCTGTTGTTTTTAGTTTTAGTTTGAATTCAATCAGAATTCAGCTAGCTTATGTTGCCATGCTATACAAAATCTGCCCGGAACCTTCAGAATCAACATGCACTGTAAGTGAACGGGACATACAGTTGATAGACAATTGCGATAGCCAATCAGATCACGAGTTGGTGTCAGTAAGGCCTTCTAGATGGCCTCACGTTAAACGTGATGTTTACGCGTCCTGTGATTGGATACTCACCGGGACTGTTAGCGGATGAATTTGAGAACACATAGAGTTGATAGACAGTTGTGATAGCCAATCTGATCACAGGTTGTTGACAATAGCCTAGCCAAGTAGCCTGATGTTAACGAGACTGTGATTGGATACTCACTTGTCATTCCAAAGTGTGTATCCATTCACAAGTTGCAATCTAGCAGGAAGTGTTGCGCAGAGAAGGAGAACAAAATGTTGATTAGGTGGCAGATATATATTTGCAAGGCCATTTTCAAGAAGGATATTTAAAGAGAAACTACATCTTGTGAGACGATGCCGGCCAACCGCGGAAGCTCGCTCAGCTGTTCTGGCGATGAAATGTTTTCCATTTCCACTCAAATAAGCTGACAACAAGGGGTACCACTGGCTTATACGGTGTTGAATGGGTCCCACTAATTGTGAGTTCAAATATTTTATTTTTTCACTTTTAATATGTTTTTTGCAATTTAAATTTTGACAATACCACATAAGATATGTTTTAATTGCTGATGCTTTTTAATTGATTTTTAAATGCGCCAGAAAATAACCCGTTTTGTACACTGTTGTTATGATTTCAATGCCCAGTCGGGCGTAAATGTGTTCCTGTATAGTATTTCTCCAGCAATGGTCATGTGGTGACATCAATTATGGTATTTTGAGAGGTAAACTTTTAAGTGGGACATCACTGAAGGCCTAAGTGGGAAACGCACGGCCCGCCACTGTTATCACTCGTACATTATCGAACTTCCACAAGCTTCCAAGCCAAGTGACGTTGACGATTCTTATCTCACCTGTTTTGGAAGTGTATAAACATTTTTTTTTAAAACATTCCTCGACTGGACAAATGTTCTACTTCATTTTAGGTCACAATTTGTACCACATAGTCTTGGATTATCTCCATACAGTAGCATAACTTTGGTTGGATTTGCCCAAATGGTCACTACACAACATTTCAGAAACACACTTAGACTGTAGATGACTTGACATTTCTGAAAATCCAACATGTTGATCAATCAAACCACATTTGTGCAGAAATATGGGGAAACAACTACAAATGTGTGCTTCATTCACTAACAGTGTTACAAAAATGATCAATTAAAATAATACGTCATCTTGGATATAGAGAACATACAAACCCTTTATTTATTGAATCAAAACTATTGAAATTCAATGACTTGGTGCATTTGCAAACAGCAAAAATTATGTACAAAGCAAACTGTAACCTGCTACCCAAGAATGAACAACAATTCTTCTCAACAAAAGAGGAAAATCTAATTTAAAACATTTGTATGCACGTACAACACTTAATCAATCAATCAATCAATCAATGTTTATTTATATAGCCCTACATCACAAGTGTCTCAAAGGGCTGCACAAGCCACAACGACATCCTCGGTACAGAGCCCACATACGGGCAAGGAAAAACTCACCCCAGTGGGACGTCGATGTGAATGACTATGAGAAACCTTGGAGAGGACCGCATATGTGGGTAACCCACCCCCCCCCCCCCCACCCACCACCCTCCCCCCCTCTAGAGGAGACCGAAAGCAATGGATGTTGAGTGGGTCTGACATAATATTGTGCAAGTCCAGTCCACAGTGGATCCAACACATCAGCGAGAGTCCAGTCCATAAGACCTTTAGCATATCAGTATGTGGAATTAAATTATGGAATGGATTAAGCAAGGAAATCAAACGAAGCACTAATGTGATTCATTTTAAGAAACTATTCAAACTACAAGTTTTCACAAAGTACAAAGCAGGACAATTATGATAAACATAATAAACCTTTAAAACAATAGGATAATTATTATTTACTGTATGTATTTATGTGTTTACTTACTTATGGTATATTTATTTATTTACTATGTATTTATTTATCCACGGTTCTGTTACAAACAGAGAACACAGAAATTGAATAAAACTGATATGATATGAAAAGAGGTAGGATTAAATACGCTCTGCTTCTTCCTACTGCTTTTCAGACATGCTGTTATGAAACAGCTGGAAATATGTGACGCACAACAATTTAATTGTATTTTATGCATGTTCGAAATCAACTAAAACTGAACTGAACTGAATGTTCAAAATCTCAAAACTGTATGTATTTTAACAATGACTTTATTTTAACTTGTGCTGTGAAACGATTAGATTTTTTTAATCAAATGAATCCCGTTTTTATTTCATTTTCATAACCTGATTAATCGCAATAAATTACTTGCGTGCTAAATTGAGATTACATTTAAGAAAGACCCTAATAATTTGACAGAAATTTTGTTTTATTGGCAGAATGTCATACAGGAACATGTTTTGAATGTCTTACTTTAATGCACTACATTTATTTGTTGAAAACTTTTTTTTTTTTTTAACATGTTTTATCTTAAGTACTGTCAGAGTGTATTTTGAAGTGAAATTTGCCGACAAGCACATGAGTCTGAGTTTTCTTATTTATCCTTTCTTACCTGACCACTGACCGTGATGCAACTTGCTGCACCTTTCAGGTCACAATCCATTGTTAAGATAAAGGAGCATGTACGTTTAAAATAAATTGTGTGATTAAGCTGTGTGTATTCATAATAATTTCAATAGTTTTTTGTGATTATTCACTTGAATTAACTTTGTATTTTACAGCCCTCATTTTAACTAAATCATTGCTTGGAAAAAATAAATCAGTTCAGTATTTTTTGAGGAAGTCTGTATTACAGATTTATGAGAAATGTAGTTACTTCAGCCATACTACAGAATTGTCCCAGTCAGCATTCGTTAGTGATTTGTAGATAAATACTGAAATATCAATACTTGATCGATTCTCAAATAAATTAAAAAAAAACAAACAATACTTATGATAGTTTAGTTATTTGCAATAATGTATATCATTAACAAGGACACTTTGTAAAGTGAATCATTGAGATTGTGTCTAAATGAAACACAATTGGTGGGAAATACTTTTTCTTCCGCCGAGGTCAGTATGTAATGTGCAAGCAAGAAAAATACTGGCAATTAAGATGAATCACTCAGTATTATAAAACAGTATTATAAAACAGCTAGTGTCTGTATCCTTTTGATTTTAGGCTATTTTGAGACACTACATACAGAGTTGAATATTAATAAGACAACACATTCAGTGCATAATATTGCCATTATTTGTTTCGCCAGACACATTAGGTATATTTTCACAAATAATTGGTATCAAAATTTAACAATTTTTACTAGGTATCGGATTGTAAGGAAAATCAGTGGTATCGCACATCCCTAGCATTTATTGTTAATTGTATTTGTATGTCAGCAGCAGGCTGTATTTTCTAAGACCCTTTGTAAGTGAGGGTGAATAATATCCTTGTCAATGCTGAGCAGATGGATGGCAGTGGAGTCAATGTGGAGATACAAGGTCACTGAACCAGAGGGCTGAAAGTAGCAGCATACAGCAGAAACATTTCACTCGTCATATGTGTAACACTACCTTAGCTTATGCATGTCCATCTAATCCATTCCAGTCTAGCAACATCACTGTGTCCACTGAATAAACTAACTAAACAGGACTCTACTTTTCTCCATATCTGTATGAAATAAAATTACCAATAAATATTGTAAACAGCCAAAGGCACAGTCTCACATGGAAATATTACATTTGCCTTTTTACTATACTCAAGAGTTTTCACCAAGTGTTAGAATTTCCATTCATTGTTTTCAAATCACTGTTTGGGTTGGTGAAATCAGACTTGCAATTGTGCTGTGTGTTGTGGAGGATATATGATAGCTGCTTCAGCTATGTAAATAAAGTTTTGTTTGCTTTCAATAGGTTAACTTAGCATCAGACAATGACATATTGTTACATTGTAGGTGAAAAAATAAAATCTTTCCACCCATTAAAGTCTGTATAGTTGATTGGTATACGGAAATTGGAATTCCATCAACACTCTTAGTCCACTTAAGGGACCATGAACTACTCTCTTCGGACATAAGGACAACATATACAGCACTGCATATGTCAGTCTGTGACAGCGTAGCTTTAAGAATAATAAGACCAAGATGTTTCTTTTGAATTCCACAGAAGAAACAAAACCACCACGGTGCATGTAGGACTAACACAATGACAAACAAATAGCTTTTAGTCTTAACATATGATAACAATACAAGCATAGGATAGTTAACCAAAAAAAACCACATAATTACCCAAACCTCATTATCATTCATGGCTTGTGGAGAGCTTCAGGACTAAATATGATAAGAGTCTGGTCACTGCCAGTGAAAAGGATCGTTAGCAGGGCTCATTGCAAGAAGAGACAGATTGACAGCTATACTTAATGACACAACATCTATCCTACTGCTCAGGCTCGGGTTTATTGATTTGTTGTCTGGAATGTTACAAATGAATCTGCAAAATCCTTGCTTTATTCTTGACCGCATGCTATGAATGGCAGTCTTTAAAAATAACAATAGCAAGCGGCAAGAGCTGCATAATCCACTAGAGACTTCTGTGTCAAAAATGTTCTGTCTTCAGACTGAATACTCCATTATGCTACAGCGTCCGCAGTAGGCATGACCTTCTGACACCATCATGATCTATCATATTTACGTGTATGCTCTTAAGAGCATTACTTGCCATTCTTAGCCAAAACGCTGAGGGTCGGTGTTTCCTGGGAGAGCAACCATCACAGATGCCATTGACTAGATATGTATCTTTTTATGAGCAATGATGACCGTTCAGGATAGACAGTTTACAGTTTAGTTCTAATGTACATGAGAAGACGTTCATGAAAGTGAACGACTTGTGGCAGAGGACGGTTGAATTTGGGCATGGGACAATAGAGAACAATGTTATTGTAAATAATCCAAACTGTTTAAGAACTATTTTTTTTATTGATGTACAAACGGTTTGCATCAGTTTCAATTGCTGTTGCTTTTTCACATTCAAATATGTGTGTATTTCAAGCATAACATTGGGTGTTCTGTGCAGGGACGCTCATCAGGAAAAAGCTGATGAATCACAGCTCTGCGTCACCGCTGACGCCTAGCTAGAATTTTTGGAAGGCCCACGGTCCCTGGGAGAGTTCGAAGGGGGAGGAGCGAGATGGTGTCAGCGTAAACACTAGTATAATAGAGCCTTTAACTATAAAACACTCAGATAAACAAACATATAAGAGATTGGATAGTTCAGTGTAGTCCTCGGATCGGTCCCCACAAGGTTGGTGTTGTGCCAAATGTTGTTCCCCCATCAGAAAGGGTTTGGATCACTTTGGCTTATTGATCAAACCAAATTTGGATTGTTGCAAACTTGCTTTGACTGCCAGAGATGTTTGGGAATGTAACTTGTGCTTTTTCTATCTTCAAAAATGTTTTAACTATTAAATTGTGTTTTGCCCAAGTAGTAGCGGCTTTGGCTCTCCTCCCTTCCACGGAGGGTTCAATGTCCGACGATTTGACTGCAAGGGTGATAGTCGAATCTTAGTCCTCCAAATCAAATCGCTGAATATTCTAAGACACCCATGGTAGCAAAGATAACAATCCTGCTTGAATATGTAAATGTTCTAACAAAAGTGTTTTTAATATATTTGATCTCACTACTCTAGGGCTTGGGAATGTGTGGTTTTATAGGAGATTATACAGTTTTTTGTTAGGAATGTATACTTTTGTTCATATTTACACACAATATTTGCCTAACTATTAGTGATACTAATGCTGATGACATACTGTATGTTCAAGCCAAGGTACAAGTGGTTGTCAGGACTGGCAAAACAATTAGTTTTTGAATATTATATTCAGACATAATAGCGAATAATAGTTTCTGAGGTATAATTACCGCTATAGAACACACAATTGTGTCTGGAGCATAATGTTTATATGCCACATGTGATTTTACAACAATTCATGTGGATATGTGATTAGCAACGTATTAATCGAGTCGGGATGTATAGTCAGTTGGAAAGCAACAGTAAAAAAAAAGCCTATTAAGGCAGTTGAGAGACACATTTTTTAAATCAGATTAATTATACCTTTGCATTTTGATTCATCGTGATTAATCACAATAAATTACTTGCATGCATTGTCCAAATGTACTTTAAAAAAGAGCCCAATATGTTGATACAAATACAATTTTATTGTAAGATTGACATACAGGAGCATTTAAAAAAAAAAAGGTATTTGAACGCACTTCATTTATTCGTTCAAAACTCCTAAACAGTCTTACCTAAAGTCCCGTAAGATCATTGACCATAAAGCTACCTGCTCCACCTTTAGGTAACCTCTACGGCTAATTTAAAGGAGCATGTGTGTAAATTGTGTGATTCATCTGTGTTTACACATTATTAATGCAATAATGTTAACATGTTAACGTTGATAGCCCTAATGTGTCTATGTATATATATATATATATATATATATATATATATATATATATATATATATGTAATGTATATGTATATAATTTATATATATATGTGTATATATACATATATATATGTATACATATATATATATATATATATATATACTGCATATATATACATATATATATATATATATATATATATATATATATATATATATATATATATATATATATATATATATATACTGTATATATATATATATATATATATATATATATATATACATATATATATATATATATATATATATATATATATATATATATATATATATATATATATATATATATATATATATATGTATATATACCATCTAATAGGTGTTTGTTTATGTTGATAAATATGATGAAATGATATAGGTTGATTGGCGATGAGGTGGCGACTTGTCCAGGGTGTACCCCGCCTTCCGCCCGATTGTAGCTGAGATAGGCTCCAGCGCCCCCCGCGACCCCGAAGGGAATAAGCGGTAGGAAATGGATGGATGGATGGCAACACTAAAGGGAATAAGCGGTAGAAAATGGATGGATGGATGGATGGATGTTTCTAGGCTTTGATAATCTGGACCACCTATGATGTTTTAAAACATACTGTTCACGTATAGTATTGTATATCTGCACTATGTTGTATGTCTATGTCAATGATTTCATCCATTCACAGAGGGTTATACTCCAAGGGTTATATATTGATTTCTATTGACAACTGACTTGTGCTGCCTCTGCTGCAGACCATGTGACCTTTGGATAACTCAGGCGCACACAAAGATAAAGGGCACGTCACGGAAAATTAGATATAGATTATTTTGCCAATGTGTTGAGCATTGAAAAGAAAATGGCAGCAATGCGACTCAGACTCCAAAAGGTATCATGTCCATTTATGCAGGAAAATGATTTACCGCATGTGAATGTGACCCTTATAGAGATTGCTGAAGGAGAAGGGGATCAATTCCAACAATTTGACGACGACTGGCTTGGGTCATAATGATTAATGTAGCATTGCAATGACAGCAAGATGTGCGCGATCTGAAGCATCCATTATAGTCATGTCAGAGGCTGTTGAACCTCCCAACAAGTAAATAATGTTTAAGGGAATAAGCGGTAGAAAATGGATGGGATGGATGGTGTAGTTGTGCCATCCTTCACATTGACTTTTAACACATTGGTGAAAGAAAACATTTTAAAAAATGGACCCAGCATGCCTCCTTGTGTCCCAGAGCAGTGTTTTTCAACCACTGTGCTGCGGCACACTAGTGTGCCGTGAGATACAGTATGGTGTGCAGTGGGAGATTATGTAGTTTCACCTATTTTGGTTTAAAAAAAAAATTTCAAAGCAGTAATTATAATCCGCAAATAATGTGCCGTTGTTGAGTGTTGGTGCTGTCTAGAGCTCAGCAGAGTAACTATGTTATTCTCCTCAATATCAGTAGATGGCAGCCGGTAGCTAATTGCTTTGTAGATGTCGGGAACTTGTCGTGTGAGACGACGATGGTTTGTCGTGATCACAATTTGCAGGCGACAGCGGGAGGCAGTGTGCAGGTAAAAAGGTATATAATGCTTAAACCAAAAATAAACAAAAGGTGAGTGCCCCTAAGAAAAGGCATTGAAGCTTAGGGATGGTTATACAGAACGAAACTAAAACTGAACTGGTTACAAAGTAAACAAAAACAAAATCCTGGACGACAGCAAAGACTTACAGTGTGTGGAGCAGAGACGGCGTCCACAAAAGTACATCCGTACATGACATGACAATCAACAATGTCCACACAAAAAAAGATAGCAACAACTTAAATGTTCTTGATTGCTAAAACAAAGTAGATGCGGGGAATAGCGCTCAAAGGAAGACATGAAACTGCTACAGGAAAATACCAACAAAACAGGAAACGTCACCAAAATAGGAGCGCAAGACAAGAACTAAAACACTACACACAGGAAAACAGCAAAACACTCAAAATAAGTCACGGCGTGATGTGACAGGTCGGGACAGTACACCTACGTTGAGACAAGAGCTATAGTGATGCATGGTTGGTTATGGTTTGAATTCATATCCAACAATTGCGACAACAACTTTTTATTGTCTACTGAGTTTCATTTTTTAATTATTTCTGCTGGTGGTGTGCCTCCGGATTTTTTCAATGAAAATAATGCGCCTATGCTCAAAAAAGATTGAAAAACACTGTCCCAGAGAACCATGAAATTTAACCTAGCCATTTAAAATACACAATGACTTGTGGAATACTACAATATATAAAGTAAATATAAAGTATGATGAAAGTCACATTTTTTACAATGTCTTGGTTACCATGTTAAAATAGGAACCTCTGATTAATTTAGTCTTTTATGATTTATAAACACTGGGAACGATTCTGAAAAAAGAACTGGTTTTCAATTCCCATCCCTACTTATAAATGTTACAATGTTGGATACTCGTGTTAAACAATGCCAAAGCGTGAAATCAGAAGGTTCTCGCAGTTTGGCGTGAGCTTGCACGCAGTTTTGGATGCCTCTGTTCGCAGGGTTTTGCAGTCTGGCTACGTTATAACGTCACCCCTAGGTGGAAGCACTTATTTAGTCATTAAGTCAAGCTCTCAGCTCTCTGCTTCCCGCCATGAGGAAACGCAAAAAAAAAGTTAATATAAAGGATTAATTTAATCTAATCTCGCCATGTGCAGAATAACACCAATGTGCGACATGCATTGACATAAATGGTGGTTTGAAATAGCATTTTTATGCCAAGTTTGATTGTCGATTGGACACATTAATGTTATGACCGGGTAATTCTATAAAATGGTAATGAAGTTTATTTTTGACCGGGTCTGGAAAAAAAAAATAGCTGTGATGACTCATATATTTTAAACAGTGTGAAAAGCTCAGTTCTAATACATTTGGAGAAGGCGGGGCGCGGTTTTCATTTGCAATCTGGGAACGCCTCCGGAATCTTGCAGGCATACTTTAAACACGGGTTATTAAAAGTGACTGTGGAGCAAAGTTCAAACCAAAGCATATGCAATACATATTATTGAGACCACAAGGAAGTGTGTTAAATGTATATTAAAATCATTTAAATTTCACATTTAATGAACTTAAACTGGCAACAGGTTCAACCCTGTTGTTTTCTGCCTTTTTAAAGTCCATAGATTAAAAAAAAATAAATAAATAAAAAAGTTGCAGGAAACTTGCTTTAGACTTATTTTTGCTGTGCCCGTGATAATGACTGCGAAGAATCTTCTGTAGCTACTAAAGTGTGCCCATCTGGTGAGGAAACTGGGACAGAGTGTACTGTTGAGGAAACAGAGGATAGCTCTTTTGGCCCTTAAGGTTGGAGCTGAGGAGAAGGTAGTGCAGAAAAACACTCGAGTGGAGGTGCTCGTTTTAGGAAATAAAAAGTATGTATTTTTAGGTATTCCTCTGGGTGGTTGCATTTGTGTGGTTGCAGGGGTCATCAATTCAAGTTTGCCTTTCACGTAATGAATGTTTGCACTCTGTGACTTCATGGATATCTCTGGTCTGACCTCCTTCGTATGGTGTCTAAGTTCAAAGCTCAGTACTAATGGTGTTGTGGATTCAGGAGAAAATTCCACAAATTGAATGCTAAGCCTCCAACTTATTCTTACTGCTGCCGCTTTAAAAAAATGCTTACCCTGGGCAATCTGAAAGCATTCAGGCCTTTGCAGCTCGAGCATTCAGAGCTTTATCATGCTCCTGCCTCTTATCTCGAGAGGGGATCAATAAATCAATAGATCCCTGCCCTGACTGGATTTTGGTGTCCACCTGCCTCCTATTTTCCCCTTTGTCAATGGACAAGAGCACGTATCTGCCTGACACATTGCGTGACGCCTCAGCGAATGTCCATTAAGTTGTTTTTCAATGAATCAATCGGAGGCCATGCTGATTCAATCACACCCGCACCAGTGCACATTTGCTGATGAGCATGCTGGAAGACAGTTAATATAAGGAGTCAATTAGTAGCTCATGAAATATAAATGATCTTGCAGGTACATGATAGAATTCCACAAAATTCCTGATTGCTTCTCATTTAAAAGCCGTAATAGTCTTCGTAGTCATTTTCAGTTTTAGAATTATGAATATAATCCGGCGTATTATGAAGCTTAGTGTGTGACAATATCCAATAAACTCTCCACAGTTAACAAAGAAACAGAGTGGTGAGGCAATAGAGCAGAGGTGCCCATACTTTTTCAGCAAGTTGAGGTGATCTATCTTTTATATATATATATATATATATATATATATATATATATATATATATATATATATATATATATATATATATATATATATATATATATATATACTACCGTTCAAAAGTTTGGGGTCACATTGAAATGTCTTTATTTTTGAAGGAAAAGCACTGTTCTTTTCAATGAAGATAACTTTAAACTAGTCTTAACTTTAAAAAAATACACTCTATACATTGCTAATGTGGTAAATGACTATTCTAGCTGCAAATGTCTGGTTTTTGGTGCAATATCTACATAGGTGTGTGGAGACCCATTTCCAGCAACTATCACTCCAGTGTTCTATTGGTACAATGTGTTTGCTCATTGGCTCAGAAGGCTAATTGATGATTAGAAAACCCTTGTGCAATCATGTTCACACATCTGAAAACAGTTTAGCTCGTTACAGAAGCTACAAAACTGACCTTCCTTTGAGCAGATTGAGTTTCTGGAGCATCACATTTGTGGGGCCAATTAAACGCTCAAAATGGTCAGAAAAAGAGAAATGTCATCTGAAATTTGACAGTCTATTCTTGTTCTTAGAAATGAAGGCTATTCCACAATATTGTTTGGGTGACCCCAAACTTTTGAACGGTAGTGTGTATATATATATATATATATATATATATATATATATATATATATATATATATATATATATATATATATATATATATATATATATATATATATATATATATATATATGTATATATATATATACATATATATATATATATATATATATATATATATATATATATATATATATATATATATATATATATATATATATATATATACACATATATATATATATATATATATATATATATATATATATATATATATATATATATATATATATATATGTGTGTGTGTGTGTGTTGCTGCCATTCATTTCTAAGTTAATGATTATTTGCAACAAAAAACAATAAGTTTATCAGTTCGCACATTAAATATCTGGTCTTTGCAGTGTATTCAATTGATTATAAGTTGAAAAGGATTTGCAAATCATTGTATTGTGTTTTTATTTACGATTTAAACAAAGTGCCAACTTCACTGGTTTTGGGTTTTGTAATTTTGGATATTTGATACTATTCCCTATTACTTGCAATTCAGGCATAACATTAATCACAATAGCGGTAGTTTCAGCACATTGTTTATACAAGTCAAAATAATATTTTACACTACAATAAGACACACAATAAGACATGAGTCCACCTATTTAGGTGTAAACATACAAAGAAACAGATATATCAGATGCAAGGTTTTACTTCCAAAGGCTGAAAAGCTTATTAACACAGAAAAGTACCAAATACTGGTTTCTTTGAGTACTGGTATTGAATCCTTGGTAACGGTAATTGGTACAGATGAACCTGTGAAAGGTTCCATAGAGTTGTCTCCCCCAATGTTATAAACAGAGCTTGATCTCAACAAAATACTCACATCCGACTATCTCCTGAAATGTTAAATGTTACCCAAGGTGAACAAATCAATACTGCCAGCTGTCTCACATAACAACATTTCCAAGGTTACTGGGTATACAACTGTCATGAAGTCTTCCATATGCAGCCAGGCTTTAGTAAAAACTTGGAAAAGGGTTTAACTTCTACAACTTCACGCCATTTTGCTATGTAAGGAGATATCCCTGCCTCATTACACCAGCCACAAGATGCACTTTTCATATCGTCAACAGCTTGGTCAATATTTGTCAGACCAGACTGGCTAGGATTTTACTGGCAGATAATTAAGTCATTCATTTAAATTGCATTTGTTGCTGTTCTCTGAACAAGTCAGGTCAGTTCCAAATCAGTAGGACAATGTGTGCTGCTTAATGTTCAATTTGGTTGGTTCAAAAGTGTCTATATTATCGGTATATCAATTAAGCTGATGTTGCAAAGGCTGTTTAATTTGCATTCAACATCACCTACGGTAATTACTATCCACTTAGGACGAGTGAGCTAGTCTATCTGTCAAATGCACTGTGAATCTGGGATGTGTTCTCAGTTTGAGGTAGATAGTTTAAATCAGCATGTGATGATTGTTTTATTTGCATTCTTCTCCCTCATACCCACCAAACCACTTCATCAGGTACAACTGCCTGCCTGACATCCGGTAAAAGGCTTGTCTTTCCAAACAATAGTATGTAAATTGTTTTTGTCCAATTCTAAGCATTTTTGTATTGTGCAGGACTGCACAAACTATTAAAAACACCCATCAGTAATACACAGTGGAGTTATATATGCCAACTACAATATTATAGGTCAGAGGTCCACAACATTTTCCAGGCCAAAGATTCCCTTACTGATTGAAGGACCCCCAAACTGATTGAGAGAGGGAGCAAGGATTCCTTTTTATACTGAATATTTTGCATACAATTGTATTTTAATTCATCATGCATCAAATTAAATCCAAGTTTGATTAAAACAAATATAAAAAATATTTTGTACTGTGGTTGGGGGTGGGGGGCTCCAATAAAAATTCTGCTTTAAAGACATTTAAATTTGAAAAAAAAACGGAGGGGGTATTTAAAAAAAACCTTTATCAACCAAACACTTCACAGCCACCGTGCAGTGCCTCTGCTGGCCCGCTACGAGTCGCGGACTACCTGTTGAAAATCTTTGGTATAGGTCCGGGGTCAGCAACCCGCGGCTCTTGAGCTGCATGCGGCTCTTTAGTGCCGCCCTAGTGGCTACCTGGAGCATTTTTTTTTAAATGATTGAAAATGGAAAAAAATGGGGGGAAAAATATTGTTTTTGTTTTCGTATGTTTTTTGTTTGAGGACCAACATGACACAAACCTTCCCAATTGTTAGAAAGCCCACTGTTTAATATGTTTGTGTGTATGCTTAGTATTTGGTGAACATCGTTTTGTCCTACTAATTCTGGTGGTTCTTGAACTCACCATAGTGTGGACTGTGACGCAACAGTTCGTTTACATGTAAAATCTTCCACTCCTTCTAGGTCTCATTTTGTCCACCAAAAGTTTCATGCTGTGCGTGAGTGCACAAAGGTGCGCTTTGTTGATGTTATTGACTTGTTGGAGTGCTAATCAGGATCCTCTTTGTATATAATTCATATTTGCATGTCTCATGACACATTATCTGTATGTATTATTGGCTGCATTTTGGATAGTTGTTTGTGTGCCATGTTGTTCCAGACCACAGCAAACAAATTACCTAGCTTGCCAAAGATTGTAATACATCTATTAAAAGAAGACAACCTTAACTTGGACACACATCTATACCTTTGGCCATTAAAAGACAGTCATTTCCAGCAGTTATCTTACCTTTTGAGTAGCCTCTGATTTACTAATGGTTTCTAATGTTGTAAAAATGTGTAGAATGAATATTAATTTTCAAAATTTCTGTCGACGAAGATATGCTTCAGCCTGCGACACATAGTCATTTTGATAGTAGGCTATTATAGCTAACATAGACACTTACCTAATGTGTTGTCTTCATTATAACATTTAGATACGGCTTTGCATTTTTGCAGCTCCAGACAGATTTGTTTTTTTGTATATTTTTGGTCCAATTTGGCTCTTTCAACGTTTTGGGTTACCGACTCCTTCCTTATACAAACTTTTTGATTTACGAACCATAGACTGACAAAAAAAAAATGCTTTATTATATGGACCTTCTGTACGAAAGTTTCATCCACTCATTGTGTGCCTCACATTGCAGCCATGTTGTGCTTCGCAGCACATCCATTGTTGGCAGGCTTATCACTTTTCGGCCCGCAATTAGTCAGCAGACCAGTGTTGTCGTTATCTACTCTGCCACTTTGTGTGCTTTTAAGTATGTTTTAGCCTTTTTACAATATTGTTCTAGTTTTGCCAGATCAATATAAGTCCAAAGAAAGCAATGGAAGAGCGATGTGTAGTTTGAAACATTTAGGAAGTATCTACAGCGTTGTCGACTCTGCCTCTCACCTCCCCCCTTTCTTTGGCTGCACGGCAAAAAGATTAACCAACAGGGTAAAGTGGATCTATTTTTTTCCTTCCAAATCATTATAGCGACCTGGCTGTTAAACTGTGAGTGCACCACAGGACGAGTGACGTGTGTGTGTGTCTGCAAAAGCGTGTTGTTGTTGTTTTGACTGTTATTAAACAGAAAGTTGATCCATCTCCTCCTTATGTTTGTTTGATATACAGTATCGTATACTGCTACTATTGTGTTCAAAGTATACCAACTTTTACTAAGATATGGACTTATGTCGAGGCTTGAGCCCATTATTCCCATTTACATTGTTTCTTATAGATAAATTTGCTTCAATATAAGAAATGTTCTACTTACAAACCCTGTTCAAGAACCAATTAAGTCTGTAAATTGAGGTTATATTGTTCTATTGACAGTTTAAATAATAGCTGAGCATTAATAGCATGTTGTTGTTTTTTTAAGTTGTTGTATTGATCATTCGAGGTAGGGCAAGCTAATCGAATGCAGTCTTTTTTTGCTTCTACAGTTTGAAGACTTTTAAATAAAGCAATGAATCTCAGTAACATTGATATAACTTTCAGGTCATGCTTTCATATTTCTTCTAGCAATTTATATATTTTGTGTTGTCATTCTGATGCGGCACATGTACAAAAGGAAAACAAAACTATTGATAAGACAAAAGTGTCACACTTCCAAAACACATTTTAGAAATCCTGTGTAGTGGCATTGTGGAATTGGTGGAATTATTCATGCGACCTTGTGCAGAATTCTGTTCAAGCAGACATTAATTTTGAAGGTAAAGTTATACAGTGGCAACCCGAGACATGTCTCTGTTGTTTGTGCAATATGTACATAAAAACAGCACATTGCCGTAATACAAAATGTTTGATCTAAGTGGACGGGTCTGAAAGTGGGACATGTTTGGCATTTTAATGGGCCAATTGTGTGGTTTCTTTGTCACTAGATTAAGGTTAGGCCTGTGCGATATATTAGTATATATTCACATTGTTTGTTGCAGACGATTTAAAAAGTAAAAAAGTCTCAGTTTTTTCTCTCCTCTTGCTCATTTTACCCCCAGGAGCCTTAGCAGCTTCCACTTGCCCCCTTACTCCCTTAGCGGAGACTCACAGGCCTAGGACAACATGGCTAACGCTAACGAGAGCGAGACGTTTGTTCCAAAGAAAAAAAAAAGTGTTGTCAGTGGTTTAGATTTGCGGCTACAGACGTGGAACAATTTACTGCACGCTGCAAAGTTTTTTGAAAAATGCAGCAGCACAATTAACTTATTCAAGCATTTGAAACAGCATCGAGCAAAGTCACAGGGAGATGTAAGTCTTTACGCAACAACAAACAAACTCCAGCTAAAACACAAGGTACCTATCACTAAAGCAGTCATTCCGTACACCGCCAAGATGTGGTGCACATACTATAGCAAAGCCTGCGTTTATTCACTCTCTAAAACTAAAGTCTTCTCAATGTTTTACTTGCATACAATGTAGAATACTACATTTTTATTTGCGGAAGTATTTTTTTCGCAACAGTTGTTTTTAGTTTGCATTTTATTTTTTTTGTGATTTATTGATGATTGGTATCTTTGTTGTTTTATTGGAGTTTATTTGTTTTCTACATTTGTGTTTACAGACGTATTTCATTCAAGATAGACATTTCAGGTTTGCACTTTATTCACCTCATTGATGGAGATTATTATATATTTGCATGTAGTGTTCAACGCTACTTGTTTACAGATGTGTTTTATTCAAGACAAAGTATTTCCTCTCACAGGAAGCTCTTGATTTAGTCCTTTTAACCTTCCTCTTGTGTTAGCTTTCTGTTACCATCTCTTATGTCAACGGGTCGGTTTTGACCCATGTCTTAAATCAGCTGTAAAATACACTAAAAACAATTATCTATCATCCAATTTGTTTCTCATCTCTTGGTTACCTTGTTAGGCTTCCTTATCCATGAAAATATTGGTTTTAATATTTTTGGTGTGGGCCATTGGGCCTTTTTTTTGTCAGTATACCCCTCGATTTCAATTTTTAAAAAATGGTAAAATGAACCTCAAGAGAATCGTATAAATAAATAAAAGGTTGTTGTGTTACCTGACTATTACTGAGGGGTATTAGAACTCATCTCTTGAATACATTTGTTTAATTTATTTTTTCATTTTAATAATTTTAACTATAGTAACATCTATGGTGTTACGAGTCAATTTCGACCCATATATATTTACTTCAAGAAAAAGGTTAGAAAGTATTTTTTTCAGCAACAGAACTTTAATACAAACACAAAATGAAAAGCAGAACAAGTCATAACACAAAATATAGATTTGCAAGGTCAAACAAACAACAACCAATCAAGCAAATCAAGTTAAGTTAAGTTAAAGTTAAAGTACCAATGATTGTCACACACACACGAGGTGTGGCGAAATTATTCTCTGCATTTGACCCATCACCCTTGATCACCCCCTGGGAGGTGAGGGGAGCAGTGAGCAGCAGCGGTGGCCGCGCCCGGGAATCATTTTTGGTGATTTAACCCCGAATTCCAACCCTTGATGCTGAGTGCCAAGCAGGGAGGTAATGGGTCCCATTTTTATAGTCTTTGGTATGACTCGGCCGGGGTTTGAACTCACAACCTACCGATCTAAAGTACCAATGATTGTCACACACACTAGCTGTGGTGAAATTTGTCCTCTGCATTTGACCCATCCCCTTGTTCACCCTGTGGGAGGTGAGGGGAGCAGTGGGCAGCAGCGGTGCCACGCCCGGGAATCATTTTTGATGATTTAACCCCAATTCCAACCCTTGATGCTGAGTGCCAAGCAGGGAGGTAATGGGTCCCATTTTTATAGTCTTTGGTATGACCTCCTCATCAGATGTGTCAGTGTCTTCTGGATGATACTCCACATTGTCTTCCTCCTCAAAAACCTGTTCATCCGTATCACTATGCTGCTCTGTGTCCTCTCCCTCATTTTCACCAAAAATATTATCCAGAACTTCTCACTGTACGGTAAATCTTTTTTTCATTTTTGCATGCTGCAAATTGGAGATGTGCACTCTGCAAGTCACCAACTCTATACTGAATAGACCTCACATGTCTGGACATGCCCGTCTTTGTTTGTTTTAGTACTGTATAACAAGGTAAAATGAGAATCCCCTAAAGCTCACATGATTGGTAGAGGAGCTGGCTGTCAGTGTGTTCAGTTTTGGCTCTAATTATTGTTTTATTATCTTATTTTTATAACTGGGTCGAAACCGACCCTAACACCACCAAGGTCATAATTTCAACCAGAGCATTTTATAATTTAGTGAAGAAAAAAAAAAAAAGTAGTATTTTTATTAAATACAGGTTCCTGACAAAGTCAAAAAGCCTTGATGCAAAACAATAAATTTGTGTGGTTCTTTTATGCATTCAAAAACTAAAACGGGTCGGTGCCGACCCTAACACAAGACGAAGGTTAAAATGATTCCATGAAAAGTCAAATGTATATCTGGTTTAAACAGAACAGCATTATGAAAATAAGAATTTTGCTAAGAGTAAGATGCAGTGTATGCAGTGTAATTTCCAACTACCGGTACTCGTTTTTAATTGAATAAAAGCAAATCTTGTTTTGAATTACACTATATTGCCAAAAGTATTTGGCCACCCGTCCAAATGATCAGAATCAGGTGTCCTAATCACTGGACACCTGGGGACGCCTCCGGAATCCCCAGATTTTATACACCTGCCACATGTGTATAAAATCAAGCACTTAGTCATGGAGACTGTTTCTACAAACATTTGTGAAAGAATGGGCCGCTCTCAGGAGCTCAGTGATTTCCAGCGTGGAACTGTCATAGGATGCCACCCGTGCAACATATCCAGTCGCAAAATGTCCTCGCTCCTAAATATTCCAAAGTCAACTGTCGGCTTTATTAGAACAAAATGGAAGAGTTTGGAACAACAGCAATTCAGCCACTGGAACGGGCCCCTTCCTCTTCCAACATGACTGTGCACCTGTGCACAAAGCAAGGTCCATAAAGACATGGTTGAAAGAGTCTGGTGTGGATGAATTTGACTGGCCTGCACAGAGTCCTGACCTGAACCCGATAGAACACCTTTGGGATGAATTAGAACGGAGACTGAGAGTGAGGCCTTCTCAACCAACATCAGCGTGTGACCTCACCAATGCGCTTTTGGAACAATGGTGGAAAATTCCTATAAACACACTCCGCAACCTTGTGGACAGCCTTCCCAGAAGAGTTGAAGCTGTAATAGCTGCAAAAGGTGGACCGACATCATATTGAACCCAATGGGTTAGGAATGGGATGGCACTTCAAGTTCATATGTGAGTCAAGGCAGGTGGCCAAATACTTGTGTCAATATAGTGTATATGTTATTTGTATTCATTGGTTTTTTTGAAAATTAGGGGAAAAAAATCAGTAAATCCATTTTTTTCTGAAAAAAAAAGTTTTTTTATTTTCAGGCCATATCCCCCAGGCTTAATTGAGGAGTATCATCTCTCTATTTTTCACAGGCCTATCACTCTCTCTTACTCTGCATCAATCACTTTACACTTGGGACATTCGGGCAGCCTTTGCAACACCTCCCATGGAGTCGCCAACTGTACAACATTATCCTGCATGTGGTCTTGCATTACTTTTGCAAGACATTTGCTCCATTTCTTCAACTCACTCCATCCTTCATACGTCGGGTGCAAGTATACGTGGCGTCACACTGAAGGGCACATATGGCAGATTCTGTAAAACGGTTCAAAAGAGAGAGAACAGCAGGTGGAAGTTAAAGTTTCACAGATAAAATTGTTTTGCTTGTATCCCGTTGAACAATGAAGATGAGGGATTGCTCATTGTCTCGCCGTGTCTGCTGTGGTGGTGTTTTCTATTCATGCACTAATTTGCACAGCCCACTTGCCTCGGTCTCAGTTCAGCAGGAAGAGGAAATGATCGACCTCCCGCGGCTCACCCGGTGGGACACTGCTGACCACAGCTCTGTGCACCTAGAAGCATTACAAAGACATCATTGCAAACACGTGTGACTGATAGCGAGTGAATGCTTTTGCGCCGACTTCACATTAAGGCGGACGACAGAGAGCATCTTTGCAACACATTCTAGTCTTGTGACAGCTGTTGTGGCCCATTGGGGGGGGGGGGGGGGGGGTTGTAGCTAAAAGCTAAAATGGCCTTAAGTGAAATGGATGAATGCAGCTGGATTGAATGCTGTCAGGGAAAGGTGGATAGGGGGTATGAGGGGTCGTTAGGGACATTATTCAGAATTACCTCTTACATACACTACTGAAATGCTCTCACATAAACAACTGAAATCTTTTTCTTTTATACACACTACTGAAACACTCTTATAAACACTACTGAAATGCTCTTACATACACTACTGAAATGCTCTCACATAAACAACTGAAATCTTTTTCTCTCACACACCCTACTGAAACACTCTTATAAACACTACTGAAATGCTCTTACATATACTACTGAAACACTCGTATGAACACTACTGAAACACTCTTATAAACACTACTGAAACACTCTTACATACACTACTGAAATGCTCTCACATAAACAACTGAAATCTTTTTCTCTCACACACCCTACTGAAACACTCTTATAAACACTACTGAAATGCTCTTACATATACTACTGAAACACTCTTATGAACACTACTGAAACACTCTTATAAACACTACTGAAACACTCTTACATACACTACTGAAACACTCTTATAAACACTACTGAAACACTCTTATAAACACTACTGAAATACTCTTACATACACTACTGAAACACTCTTATAAACACTACTGAAACACTCTTATAAACACTACTGAAATACTCTTACATACACTACTGAAACACTCTTATAAACACTACTGAAATACTCTTACATACACTACTGAAACACTCTTACATACACTACTGAAACACTCTTACATACACTACTGAAACACTCTTATAAACACTACTGAAATACTCTTACATACACTACTGAAACACTCTTATAAACACTACTGAAACACTCTTATAAACACTACTGAAACACTCTTATAAACACTACTGAAACACTCTTATAAACACTACTGGAACACTCTTACATACACTACTGGAACACTCTTATAAACACTACTGGAACACTCTTATAAACACTACTGAAACACTCTTATAAACACTGCTGAAACACTCTTATAAACACTACTGGAACACTCTTACATACACTACTGAAACACTCTTATAAACACTACTGAAACACTCTTATAAACACTGCTGAAACACTCTTATAAACACTACTGGAACACTCTTACATACACTACTGGAACACTCTTATAAACACTACTGAAATGTTTTTGTCTCACGCACACACACACACACAAACACCTGGAATTATTTTTCACTAGTATGTATAAACCTGTGTGTGTGTGTGCTTTTTACACGTGTGTGTAAGGGACAACAATTTCAGTAGCATGTGTGCAAAGATTTCAGTTATGTGTATGAGCGCATCTTACCATTGTGTATACGAGCATTTTACCACTATGTGTAAGAGCATCTTACTAGTGTGTGTGAGCGATGTTGCATTCCGGTTCCGGTATAATCCCCGCCCCTTTTCAGACAAGTTTATTTTTATTTTTTTTAAAGCCAAGTTGTGGACAAAATGTCTGCCGACAAGTAGCTTAACCGAGGCGGGAGCTCCACTTCATAATTTGAGGGCTTCAGCGGAGAATATAAGAACACTTTCAATGCAACAAGGGTCGGGCTGCCGCCATGGGTCTCCCCCGCAGGACGCGGCACCTGAGCGGCCACACAGCGGTGCCTTTCTCCTCCCGACAGCCGCAGCCTGGAGCACTCGTTCCATTGCGAGTTTGCACCGCACACATGCAACGTTTCAGTTCATGGACATCGGGGCAAAAGGAGGAAAAGGTAATTAGACATTATTTATTTCTAAATGATTGTTGAATCACACGAAATGTAAGACAACATGGCATTGTAGTGAGCTACAATGGTAACATGTCGAAATGTGAGTCACGTCGTGTTACGTCAGTAGCTAATCATATACTAATGATAATGGATTGCATTTATTTAGCGCTTATCATCGACTAGATAAGGGGTCCCCAAACTACGGCCCGCGGGCCGGTTACGGCCCTCCAAAGTCCAACATCCGGCCCGCTGGGGAAAAAAAATGTTTTGTATTATTTTCAATCTGTCTTTTCTAATCTAATCCATTTTTTAGTGTTCCCTAGCCGCTCAGGCAAATCATATTGTCTACAAATGCATTTCCCTGTATGACTTATATTGTCTTAGCTGTTTTCATGTGATCTGATTGTTACATTCTTATTTCAGAGTCACCACACAGCTGCATGACCATTTCAACGAGGACGGAATAAACAACCTCTGGATTCATGGAACTTCTTTGCACACAAATATATTAATTGGAATATTCAATAAATTTCACATAGAAACATTGTGAATATTATTTTCAACAGTGTGTTAAAAACAACCTTTTTTGGCTCAGAAAGGTTCCTTATGTCTCATTATTCATATCCTTTCAATACTTGTCGGTGTGTAATTCCAGACATAGATGTAAACATTAATGAGACAACAATGAACATTTTTCAACAAGTGAACCCACTTGAAAATGATGGCAACTATGGAATAGACATTTTCACTTCAATTCTGCACTTTATTCAGTGGACAACATGAGAATAATAAGGTTTGTTAAAATGTTTTCTTCACTTGTGCAGTGTATTCTGCAAATTAACATTTTGTTTAAACATTTTGTAAAAAATAAATAAATAAGGAACCTGTTCTACAGACCTGTATGAAGTTGCCCACTTTATTATTGCAAATATCAGAATAACACCGCAATACGTTTGTGCTGTGAACATTTATGTTTCTACGGTTGATGTTTTTAAGTTATTTTATGTTCTGACTAGGAATGTCATCCAGCCCCCACCACCACACACACTTTGTCAAAATCTCCCCAAACTTGTCCCAAACGCTTGTGATACACAATTTTTTTGTCTTATGATTATTGTATTTAGGTTAGGGGCTAGGTGTAAATATTAACACATTAACTTAAACTATAATTTTAGACAAACAATATCTATTGTCTGACTACAAGAAACATTGAAAAGTATATAAATGACAAGGCATAGGGAACCTTTTTTGAGAAAAAAAAAAAAATATATATTTAATATGTTTATGTTTATGTATTGAATATTCCAATTAATATATTTGTGTGCAGAGAAGTTCCATGAATCCAGAGGTTGTTTATTCCGTCCTTGTTGAAATGGTCATGCAGCTGTGTGGTGACTCTGAAATAAGAATGTAACAATCAGATCACATGAAAACAGCTAAGACAATATAAGTCATACAGGGAAATGCATTTGTAGACAATATGATTTGCCTGAGCCGCTAGGGAACACCAAAAAATGGATTAGATTAGAAAAGACAGATTGAAAATAATAATACAAAATTTATTTTTTTCCCAGCGGGCCGGATGTTGGACTTTGGAGGGCCGTAACCGGCCCGCGGGCCGTAGTTTGGGGACCCCTTATCTAGTCGATGATAAGCGCTAAATAAATGCAATCCATTATCATTAGTATATGATTATCTACTGACGTAACACGACGTGACTCACATTTCGACATGTTACCATTGTAGCTCACTACAATGCCATGTTGTCTTACATTTCGTGTGATTCAACAAATCATTTAGAAATAAATAATGTCTAATTACCTTTTCCTCCTCTTGCCCCGATGTCCATGAACTGAAACGTTGCATGTGTGCGGTGCAAACTCGCAATGGAACGAGTGCTCCAGGCTGCGGCTGTCGGGAGGAGAAAGGCACCGCTGTGTGGCCGCTCAGGTGCCGCGTCCTGCGGGGGAGACCCATGGCGGCAGTCCGACCCTTGTTGCATTGAAAGTGTTATTATATTCTCCGCTGAAGCCCTCAAATTATGAAGTGGAGCTCCCGCCTCGGTTAAGCTGCTTGTCGGCAGACATTTTGTCCACAACTTGGCTTTAAAAAAAATAAAAATAAACTTGTCTGAAAAGGGGCGGGGATTATACCGGAACCGGAATGCAACATCGCTCACACACACTAGTAAGATGCTCTAACACATAGTGGTAAGATGCTCGTATACACAACGGTAAGATGCGCTCATACACATAACTGAAATCTTTGCACACATACTACTGAAATTGTTGTCCCTTACACACACGTGTAAAAAGCACACACACACACAGGTGAAATCCGTTTATACATACTAGTGAAAAATAATTCCAGGTGTTTGTGTGTGCGTGAGAAAAAAACATTTCAGTAGTGTATGTAAGAATGTTTCAGTAGTGTTTATAAGAGTGTTTCAGTAGTGTACGTAAGAATGTTTCAGTAGTGTTTATAAGAGTGTTTCAGTAGTTTTTATAAGAGTGTTTCAGTAGTGTATGTAAGAGTATTTCAGTAGTGTTTATAAGAGTGTTTCTGTAGTGTATGTAAGAGTGTTTCAGTAGTGTATGTAAGAGTGTTTCAGTAGTGTATGTAAGAGTATTTCAGTAGTGTTTATAAGAGTGTTTCAGTAGTGTTTATAAGAGTGTTTCAGTAGTATATGTAAGAGCATTTCAGTAGTGTTTATAAGAGTGTTTCAGTAGGGTGTGTGAGAGAAAAAGATTTCAGTTGTTTATGTGAGAGCATTTCAGTAGTGTATGTAAGAGCATTTCAGTAGTGTTTATAAGAGTGTTTCAGTAGTGTGTATAAAAGAAACATATTTCAGTTGTTTATGTGAGAGCATTTCAGTAATGTATGTAAGAGGTCATTCTGAATAATGTCCCTAACGGCCCCTCATAAGGGGGGACTATGATCTCATGCTCTGTCAAGTTATTGATCCACCTTTAAGGGAAAGCAGGAATATGCTGTTTGGTCACAGTAACATCTAAAATGAAAATCCGAACTAAATGTAATTGGGATTCATAAAAAATGTACCCATCTTACGAAGTATTTAACTGTATTTAGAAGAAAAAAATAAAAAATGTTTTTAAATGTTCAATATCGAGCCGAGCAACATTATACCTTCGATGTGAGTTTGTTTCAATTCATAGTTGGATATTATTTATACAATTATTTACCCTCGAAATTTAAGTTTAATTGAGTTTCTTTGCGAGCTGGGTAACATTTGCTGTGGTCTTTAACAACATGGCACACAAACAATACAGACATGCAGCCAATTTCACATACAGATAATATGTCATGAAACATGCAAACATAAATTAAATACACAGTGGACATAAGTAAAGGAAATTAAATGAGATCAAATATACCTACAAACGAGGCATAATGATGCGATATGTACATACAGCTAGCCTATTTAGCATGTTAGCACCGATTAGCTTGCAGTCATTGATTGGCCAAATACGCCTGATAAGCACTCCAGCAAATTAATAACATCAACAAAGCTCACCATTGTGTATTCACGCACAGCATAAAACGTTTGGTGGACAAAATGACACAAAAAGGAGTAGCATAGAACACGTCTTTTTATGGCATCGTCGGAGAAAGTTGTACATGCAAACAAACGACAATGACTTCAAGGATCGCTGAAATTAGTAGGACAAAACGGTGCTTGCCAAATACTCTCATCAGTGAAGCATGTTTAATAAAAACAGTGGTATTTCTAACAATTAAGAAGGTTTGTGTCACGTGTGTTCTACTACAGAAAATATATTAAAACCAAAAATATATTTTTTTCTTCATCATTGTCCATTTTCACACATCTCTGAAAGAGGTCCAGGGAGAAATGTAAGTTTAATTGAGTTTTTAATCTACAACATTTTGCATAGTTTATTCTTGCAGTCACTTACTAATGTCAGCCAGAAAGTAAATAATTCAAGCATTTAGCCCAATATTTAATTTTACCGACCCCAACATTAAGTATGCCTACACTATCTGATGGAGATCAATTCAACAAGTCTATTAAGAATTACATGTCGACTGAATATACAGTGTATGCTTAGTTTTAATTTAATTATTTTATTAACGATTTTACAATAGCATTACTATACTTAACATGTTTTTTTGCCTTCTTATTAAGATAAATAAGGTACAGAATGCTCCATATTATGATGCAGTACAGTTCACCATTGCAAACTACATCCCCAATAACAAACATACTGTAGTTTTAAATGATAACGGCATACTTCTATGACTGGGTTAACGCCAAATAAAATAAGATAATAAAATAAGATAATAATTGCTCAATGGGCTGATTATAATTTTTTCAGCTCTTGAGTTAGAGCTCATGATCACACTTCATTTTTTATTCACTGAAAATATTTTAAACCTATCGTGGTGCTTGTACTCCTGAAAACCAGTGTCCTTTGCAGTAGACATTTAATGTGTTGCACATTTTGGAAAATGTAGCCCTGTTTTGCATGTCCACCACAGAGGATGCCAGCTACTATTGGACGTGCTATAAAATACCGTATTTTTCGGATCATAAATCGCTCCGGAGTATACGTCGCACCGGCCGAAAATGCATAATAAAGAAGGAAAAAAACATATATACGTCGCACTCGAGTATAAGTCGCATTTTTGGGGGACATTTATTTGATAAAATCCAACACCAAGAATAGACATTTGAAAGGCAATTTAAAATAAATAAAGAATAGTGAACAGGCTGAATAAGTGTACGTTATATGACGCATAAATAACCAACTGAGAATGTGCCTGGTATGTTAACGTAACATATTATGGTAAGAGTCTATCAAATAACTATAACATATAGAACATGCTATACGTTTACCAAACAATCTGTCACTCCTGATCGCTAAATCCAATGAAATCTTCTTCCTCGTTGTCGCTCCTGGTATGCGCTGCTAGCGTCCTTTCTTTCTGCTGCTCGATCGCCATTTTCTGCTGCATATTTCACTACTTCCAGCTTGTAATCTGCAGTATATGATTTCCTTTTCGGTGCCATTTTTGTTCAGCCCGTCTCAGTTTTTATAAGTTACCTATAATGTTGAAATGATCCATTTTAATAGCTAGCGCAGTAGCATATAGCATATAGCAGTTAGCATCCCTATGACCCACAATGCACTTCTGCCATGACCCTCCCCCGCCGAATTCTTATTGGTTGACGTGTGTGTGACGATTGCTGACGTGTGTGTGACAATTGCTGACATTTGCTTCGTCTCTTCCGTGAATACGATAAATAATATTATTTGATATTTTACGGTAATGTGTTAATAATTTCACACATAAGTCGCTCCGAAGTATATGTCGTACCCACGGCCAAACTATGAAAAAAACTGCGACTTATAGTCCGAAAAATACGGTATTTAAAATAGGGCTGTCAAATGTATTTAAATGTATTTCCATTAACTCATGCGACTAATCACAAAAAGTATTGTTTTAATCTTGTATAAAATGCAGATTAATTACGCAATGTATTTTGAGCGCACATGCTATTTTACCTTAGCCACGGATGTTTACCTGAAAGGTGAAGCAGGTTGTTATACAGTCAGTAATCAGTTCAATGTATACGTCAATGCTAAGGTGAGTGAGGAGACTCCGACTGTTGTGCTCGCTGTCAAATTTCACTTCAATATACACCCTATGGGGACTTTCGATAAAACTGTTTTGAGCAAATAATCGACGTGCATTTAAGTAACACATCCAAAAACTCTTCCTTTTTGTCCAATTATTGGGGTCCTTTTTTTCAAGGAACAAGTTTTAAGAGAAATTAAAATATTTGTTCTGCATGCCGTTCTGACAATAGAATTGCATTTGTGTCCAAGTTTGAGTCCCTTCATGTTAATTAAAATTTGGCAAGTGATTATTCCAAATTCAAACGTTAATAATCTGATATAAAACAATTGTTATTTACTAGTTCCCAACCTACAGTATATAAATACACCAATTGTTGGATAATATCAATTACTCCATGTTCCCTCTTCATACATTGTATAGGCACTATGTTTCCATTGTTTATAAATACAAATGTATTTTTTTTAAAATTTCACATTCATTCAGCCTTACCTCATAATAATCAGCCAGATAATACAAATACAGTGGTACTTCAACTTATACGTTTTTTGAGATATGAGCTGTCTCGCGACTTTTTGTTATGCTTTAAGGGGTCATATTAAAAAATAATTTCTACATTTAAAACAATTCATTGTGGTCTGCATAACATGTAATGTTCTTTGTTCAAATTTTGCATACACAATGTTTTACAGTCTATCTTCAAGCTCACCTTCAAGCTTCAAGTCTCTTGAGAATGTGCTGTTTTGTTTATTTTCTCTTATTTATGTGCGACGCCCTCCTAAAGACAAGCCCACTTTAACGGCGTCTCCGCCCCGTTATCCATGTTTTAGTTTTTAGTGCTTCCATATCGAGTTTACTGACAGATATAAGTTAGAACTATATGCTACTTTGTATTAGAAATGGCAACAGCAGAGGATTTTAGGATATAAGTGCATGAACGAGCCAGTCTGCCCCACAACAAGAGGATAGAGAAAAATAAGGAACTTATTGACTACGACTTTGGACGACAACATTATTAAAATGACGTATTTGTGCAAAGCTGTTCCTGTAACCATGTATGGAAATATCTGCGGACGTGACTAAGGCAAAATATGCCACTAAAGTCTTGATTTCCAAATGCCTCATTTGGAGCAAGTTTCGAAAAAGGCAATATTGTTTTGTAATTATCTATGCCATGCTTCCATGGTTTTATTTCACATTTCAGGACTTATGGGGATCCCAAATATACCAAAACAAGTGCCAATAAGTGAGAAGAGCCCCTTTAAATTTGTGAGCATACATTTGACTATGGTGACAGTGCCCACAGCCAGAGATCGACACCCAGCCACTAGAACTGAGAAAGTTAGTGAAAAGAAGAGTGCCGAGAAGAAAACACAAACTACACCCACTAAATCAGAAAAAACAAACCATCAAAAACCGTGCATGCAAGGGAGCAGAATCCAGCGTCTGCTGCAAAGCAACATTTAAAAACCGCAAACGTTTATCCATGAAATTATGGAGAAGCTGCTGAATGGTGTGCCTAGTTTCAGTTTGTACTTGACTCTACAAACTGGACAAGCGAGCATTAGCCATGGTCACTGGGTCTTACACAGACATACATACCGGTTGCTGTCAACTCTGACCTTTCAGGTCCATTACTCAAATATTTCAGTGTGCAACATAAACAACAATTTCTTAGTTCCTATTGTTACACGATGGAAAAGCACCCCTTGGGCGACACCGCATTAGTCTGCTCCCCAAGGTAATTGCTATACATTATTATTTATTACAATAGTTCATAAAATTACTGTAGTTGTTTGTTCTACTGCATTGTTTTTTTAAACAATATTCCTGATCCAAAAGTGTGTTTTTCCGTTTAAAAGGCATGTTGCAAGTTAAAATGTTGTTTTTCTGGGAGGGCAAAGCACAGAATAAATTGAGGCTGATTTGAGATACAAGTTGTTTGAGTTACGAACTTAGTCACGGAACCAATTGAGCTGGTTAGCTGAGGTATCACTGTGCAACGAAACAAATATTACAATACAACATAATGGTCTGTGTTTCATGCGCATGGTGTTTTTGCACAAACCCACTCTCCACTGGCCCTTTTTTTGTCACAGTGCAGTGTCCGGCCTCAATCAATGGGGTCTTTCTCTGGAATCACTCAGCGTATTGGAAATGTCAAATCCATCTTGGTGGCCTCTGTAAAGAGCAAAAGGGTGCTGGCTTCAAGTCATTCATTTTGTTTTATTGACCATTGAATTCCATAAGGAAAATCACGCACCAAGGTGATGTTGAATGAATAAACAATGTCGCCTGAATATCTTGCTCGAGGTTTGCCCCGTGACAATGACAACAATGTCATGCTCAGACTTTCTGAAGTTGGTTTTAGGTTCCTTCCCTGCGGTGATGGTCCTCATCTGCCAGGACCACAATGTTTACCTACTCATGTTCGCTACATTCTTAAACATTTGTGTGACAGAGATCCCCTCCATATGTCAATACTGTGCCACCTAATTCCAACATTTGTTGTTTCTACTAACTAAACTGGGTTTACAGACTTTTATCCCCTAAGACACCTTTATATCAAATTTCTTGTGTTGTGTTTTCCGGGCGTTTATTCTTTTCATGGATGTTTGTTGTAAGTACACCTGGCATTTTTTAACTTTACTTAATCTGCCAACATCAAAATCCAATAAACTTAGATATATGCACTGTGGAGAGAAGAACTGCTTTTGCAAAATGTGTCTTTCCCTTTTATTCAGCTCAGTACATGATGTCTTACCCATCAGCATCATTGCAATCTATGCTAAGGGCAGGGAGAGTGGTGAGAATTAATATTTTACTTTGCACAAGCAGACCGGAATCATTTTGCTGTATTGAGATCGACGCAGCTGAAGCCGTTTCTTTGATCTCCATAATTTACTCGTGAAGTCCACCACCCCTTTAACAAACAAGCTTGATTATCAGCAATTCACATTTGGGCTTTTTCTCTGCAGGGGCACGATTAAAGGTAAATGCACTTTAATTGGCCACTGGGCCGAGGGCTTCATTGGACGCAGGGGTACAATTTTGGACCAGCGTATGATTCATACAGGTGGAGAACGCTGTGTGCACAATGAGAGGGCTAATTCAATTTGCAATTGGGCCGACCACTTTGCAACAAGATGCATGGGGGAGAAAAGGAGTTTGAGTGTTTGTTCAGAATTATTCCTTGTGAGGGGGGAGGACTCAAACTGTGCAATTGCTAGAAGAAAGGAACAACACAGGACTTGGTTCATTGGCCATAACAGTTTCTTATTTTTTTACTTCGACACAAAGCCGTTCCTGTGGACGGACTGTCTTAGGCCATGTCCACACGAACAAAGAGAGTTTCAAAAACACATTTTTGGGGTTAAAACAATCTCCATCCACACAAGTGTAGTTTCAAAACTGTCTATGTCTACACACAAACACATACACCTGCTGGCATGCACATTTTGTCCAATATCTGACTTGGTGGCATTAAACCTCTATTATGTTTATTTTGATCGACTTTAGACGTACAATGACAACCCATTACCTCCCTGCTTGGCACTCAGCATCAAGGGTTGGAATTGGGGGTTAAATCTCCAAAATGACTCCCGAGCGCAGCCACCGCTGCTGCTCACTGCTCCCCTCACCTCCCAGGGGGTGGAACCAGGGGATGGGTCAAATGCAGAGGGTAATTTCACCACACCTAGTGTGTGTGTGACTATCAGTGGTACTTTATCTTTAAAACCTGCCTGCACGTACACACAGAATCCTGGGAACATTATTAAAGAGCGAATGCACACCTGTGCTGCTGAAACCCAACACTCATAGAATTATAACGTGTTCAGCAACATGGTGATGTATTACATGTGCAGTGAAGTGTACATTATTTCTAAAATCAGTGCGCACTAACAAAACCATTTTGCATGTTTAAGTGCCTATATAAAGCACACGGACGTGTGTGCTGCAAAACTCTTGTGGAATTATGAAGTATTTAATCATGGATATAGTGATATAGTACATGTGTAATGAAGTGTATATTGTCTATAACATCAGTATACACTACAAGGAGGACGCTCTATAACATCAGTATACACTACAAGGAGGACGCTACATCCTGTTTTTGTTTTTTTTGTTGGAGTTTTGGATCTCTACACTTTGTAAAAGTCTGCGTCTTTAAAGACAAAAGTATGCGTCTGCGTGTGGACAAGAGGTTTAAACGCAGAGATAAGTATGCATTTATTAAGTATCTGTGTTCGTGTGGACATGGCCTTAGACGTATGTCACTCTGTGCTTCCTATAGCTTTATCCTCCACTTTCATGTTATGTGCATGTGGACTATGAGTTCTGCTTTATTTAGCGCAGATCCCAACTTAGTCAGATGCAAGCTCGTGTTGCTTTTCCTACTGCTCGGGTGGTCAGCTTTAGTGCCTTCCCTGATTTTGCCTTATTTATGTCAGCAGATATCTCCATATATTTTGGGGCTCTGGTTGTTTGCAAATTCACCAAATCATTGAATTTCAATATTATGAATTCAATAAATAAAGGGTATGTGTGTTCTCTATATCCAACATTATGTATTTTTCTACCTGACCTCTTTTGTAACAATTAGCTCCGTTCTAATTCATCCCAAAGGTGTTCTATCGGGTTCAGGTCAGGATTCTGTGCAGGCCAGTCAAGTTCATCCACACCAGACTTTGTCATCCATTTCTTTATGAACATTGCTTTGTGCACTGGTGCACAGTCATGTTGGAAGAGGTAGGGTCCAAACTGTTCCCACAAGGTTGGGAGCATGAAATTGTCCAAAATGTTTTGGTACACTGGAGCATTCAAAGTTCCTTTCACTGGAACTAAGAAAAACAACCCCACACCATAATTCCTCCCCTACCAAATTTCACACTCGGCACAATGTAGTCCGAAATGTACCGTTCTCCTAACAACTTCCTAACCCAGACTCGTTCATCAGATTGCCAGATAGTACAGCGTGATTCATCAGTCCAGAGAAGGCATCTCCACTGCTCTAGAGTCCAGTGGCAGCGTGCTTTACACCACTGCATCTGACGCTTTGCATTGAAATTGGTGATGTGTCGGCCATGGAAACCAATTCCATGAAGCTCTCTGCATACTGTACGTGGGCTAATTGGAAGGTCACATGAAGTTTGGAGCTCTGTAGCAACTGACTGTGCAGAAAGTCGGCGACCTCTTTGTACTATGCGCTTCAGCATCCGCTGACCCCTCTCTGTCAGTTTACGTGGCCTACCGCTTCGTGGCTGAGTTGTCCGTTGTTCCCAAACTCTTCCATTTTCTTATAATAAAGCCCACAATTGACTTTGGAATATTTAGGTGTGAGGACATTTCACGACTGGATTTGTTACACAGGTGGCATCCTATGACAGTTCCACGCTGGAAAATCACTGAGCTCCTGAGAGCCGCCCATTCTTTCACAAATGTTTGTAGAAACATTATCCATGCTTAAGTGCTTGATTTTATACACCTGTGGCCGGGCCACGTGATTAGGACACCTGATTCTGATCATTTGGATGGGTGGCCAGATACTTTTGGCAATATGGTGTATCTCCTTTAATGTGGCTATCAGGTTAGTAACGATGACAGCCATGGCCATAACTACCATTTTTTTTTAAATGACCAAAAGAAGATGATATGACTGACTGCAAACATATTGTGGAGGACATCGTGTGCACTGTAAATCACTGTGCGGTAGAGCATCCTCTCTCAATAATGATCTTTGGTCATTTGCAGCCTGCTACAACTCCCTCTCCCGACATGCAACAGAGACCGAACGGTTACAACTGATTGGCTCAGTCTGTGTCTTGTCTGTCAAGGCTACTCAACAAAATGGCCCAATGAGAGGCTACAGAGGCCCAGAAGTCCCACCCACGCATGTTGTAGCACTTCCTCGTACAATCATCTTTAATGAGGATCAGTCCAGGGCATGAGCGCGGGGCAGAAAAAAAACAACACTTGAAAAACAAAAACTGAGAATCCAAGAAAAATCCAAAAGGTGGTGCAGGAATGAATGAAGACATAAACAAAAGAACAGTGTTCATGACACAGACTGCCAAGAGCAGAAAAAGGAAGATGTTTGACAGCAGCTACTTCAGCGTGTCCCTCACAGCAGCAGCTGCTTTCTGCATGGCTCTAACGACAACGCATTAGGCGAAACAATTATAAATGTTGATGAAGACTCTACTGCATCTTAAAGGGGAGGTGCTCTTTTTTTGGAATTTTGCCTGTCGTTCACAATCTTTATGAAAGACATGACGATGGAAGTTATTGTTTTCAATGCATTCTAGTTCGTAACTAAAAGTAAAAAAAAGTCTGCTTACAATGGTAGGTCCTCTTTTCCTCGCATAAAATCCAATACATTTTTTCTCAAAAACCACCAAAAATACCCCATTTACATTTCGTGACGTGAATACTGACCATTATTATTGATATTGTTATTATAAGCGCTAACACAGACAAACTATTTATAGCAGCGCATGTGTGCCTATGTTGACATCATTGAGGGGTAAGCTGCTTCCTCGTTTCTTTGCTTGAGTGTACAGCTTTGGTAATGGGTACATTCGCACCCACATGCACAAATGTACTTCAAAATGTAACAATCAAAATAAATATGACTTTTTTTTTGTTTACTAGGGCATGCATATATAATATGCATTAGTTTGACCATTTAAAATCAACGATAATAAAAAGGAGATGCTTGGAAATAGCATAAAAATGCCCCAAAAACTTGGAAAAACGCAATTCATAGCGTTACTTTTTGGTGTAACCATCATGAGCGTTCTGTTCAGGTATATTTCTTTTATATTTTGATAAATCATCATATCTATGTATTACTAAATTTAAATAGGTATTGATCAAACTTTAAGCTGTGTGTATTTGATTTCAGTTTGCTTTTGACATCTTATTTAGAATTGTAGTTGAAACTTTTACAACCTTGTGTTGCGCTCATGATGGCGTAACCAAACTAGATTTAATTTAATGATCTTATTTTGAATATTTATTCCCTTTTTTACATTTAGTATATTTAAATATTCATTTATAAACATTGAATACATTTCAAATATAAATAAAATGCAATTGCCTTCATCTTATAGGGTAATGTTTAGTTACACCAAGTCATGAGCGTACCACTAAGCTTCATCACTTTGACTTGTAATATCTCTAATTCTGGTGGTGTTGTATGCTTTTTTCTTTTTGGAACATGTACTATACATATAATACAATAAAGTCCCATATAAAATTATGTTTCTAGAAATACTTTAATTTTGCCTTTAAAAGTAACACTCCAATGTCCATTAGTGGAGCTGTACACTTGCAAAAGTTTATTTTAGATCATAAATCATGCTTCTCACTTAGATAATAAAATAATGAGGATGTAATCCGACATGTTGGTACAATTTGACACCCATTTTAGACCTGGGAATGGTGAGAACGACAAAAAGACGCTTTTTTCCACACCCCTGTTTTCAAGAGGATTACGAGTCATTCTAAAACGGAAATATAATAAGAATCTATCAGTTGGCATCCTAATGACAGCAGACATTGCACAGTAAGTGATGTTTTATTATGTTTGTTGGCTCTCATGAAGTCTGCAGTGAGCAGAAATCAGCGATGAAGAAAAAAAAAAGCAAACATTGTGATGTTTTTTTCAATTAATGCGCCGCAAATGCTTACAATAATCAAAATACGTACATATTAAAGGCCTACTGAAATTAAATGTTTTAATTTAAACGGGGATAGCAGATCCATTCTATGTGTCATACTTGATCATTTCGCGATATTGCCATATTTTTGCTGAAAGGATTTAGTAGAGAACAACGACGATAAAGGTCGCAACTTTTGGTCGCTGATAAAAAAAAGCCTTGCCTATACAGGAAGTAGCGTGACGTCACCGGAGGAAGGACTCCTCACATTTTCCCATTGTTTACAAAGCAGCCAGAGTGATTCGGACCGAGAAAGCGACGATTGCCCCATTAATTTGAGCGAGGATGAAAGATTTGTGGATGAGGAAAGTGAGAGTGAAGGACTACAGTGCAGTGCAGGACATATCTTTTTTCGCTCTGACCGTAACTTAGGTACAAGGGTTCATTGGATTCCACACTTTCTCCTTTTTATATTGTGGATCACGGATTTGTATTTTAAACCACCTCGGATACTATATCCTCTTGAAAATGAGAGTCGAGAACGCGAAATGGACATTCACAGTGACTTTTATCTCCACGACAATACATCGGTGAAGCTCTTTAGCTACTGAGCTAACGTGATAGCATCGGGCTCAAATGCAGATAGAAACAAAATAAATAAATCCCTGACTGGAAGGATAGACAGAAGATCAACAATACTATTAAACCATGGACATGTATATACAAGGTTAATAATTCCCAGCTTGGCGAAGCTTAACAATGCTGTTGCTAACGACGCCATTGAAGCTAACTTAGCAACCGGACCTCACAGAGCTTTGATAAAAACATTAGCGCTCTACCTACGCCAGCCAGCCCTCATCTGCTCATCAACACCCGTGCTCACCTGTGTTCCAGCGATCGACGGAAGGACGAAGGACTTCACCCGATCATCCGTGCGGTCGGCGGCTAGCGCGTCTGCTATCCAAGTCAAAGTCCTCCTGGTTGCTACAGCCAGCCGCTAATACACCGATCCCACCTACAACTTTCTTCTTTGCAGTCTTCATTGTTCATTAAACAAATTGCAAAAGATTCACCAACACAGATGTCCAGAATACTGTGGAATTTTGAGATGAAAACAGAGCTTTTTTGTATTGGATTCAATGGGGTACCAATACTTCCGTTTAACTAGTGAAGTCACGCGCATACGTCATCATATATAGACGTTGTCAACCGGAAGTTTAGCGGGAAATTTAAAATTGCACTTTATAAGTTAACCCGGCCGTATTGGCATGTGTTGCAATGTTAAGATTTCATCATTGATATATAAACTATCAGACTGCATGGTCGGTAGTAGTGGGTTTTCAGTAGGTTATTATAAATGTGCCCGTTACTACATTACATATATATATATATATATATACATATACTTATATCATGTATATAAAACCTTAATGGAGGTGTTTGGATGTTTTTCTTAAGGGCTTTTATAGGCAGAATAGAGCGACTCTCATAAGCCCCATTGTAAGCGGACTTTTGATCACATGTATTTAATATGTAGAATGCATAAAATAAGAAAAAACATACATGTTCATTCATTTTTTTTTTTTCATTTTTATTTATCTCCTTCATTGATGTGCATCTTTGATAGACAATTATACACAATTATTCAGTTACACCGTTACTCACCAATGCCTGAGAAGGAGCAGGATGAAGAAAAATCTTATATTTTCCTGCCCCCTTCACATAATACATAGTCTTACTTAATGATATGTGAACCAACAATTACATCTAAATATAACGAAAACAAAACAAAACAAAACAAAACACAAGTGCAAAACTTCATGAAGTACAAACCGAACAAAAAAACAAAAGAAGTAATATACACCTCACGGGATGATACAAAACAAATACAAAACCAGGCAAAAAACAAGTAAATTAATAAATATAAAGCAAAATGTAAACACTTATGGCTGTCCATATGATTTTATTGTTCTGTCTTTATATATTTTTTTCAATTGGAATATATTTTTACAATCTTTTATCTCATTGTAAAGAAAATTCCATAGTTTAACCCCCACCACTGATATACACATTTGTTTTAAAGTTGTCCTTGAATACTGATGTTGGAAATGACCTTTTTTTCTATGCTCTTCATTCTCAGAAGTGATGACAAACATTTTTTGTAAATTTGCTGGTAATGTTTTGCTTTTAGCCTTAAACATGACACATAATGTCTGTAACTTTACTAGCTCCTGTAATTTCAATAAACCTGAATTAATGAATAATATGTTAGTGTGTTCTAAGTAATCTACTTTATGAATAATCCTTATAGCTCTTTTCTGTAGTTGATACAATGCCTTTATGTTACTCTTGTATGTGTTCCCCCACACTTCCACACAGTAGCTGATATATGGCACTATAAGTGCACAATACAATATGCGCATTGCCCTATAATCTAACACATATTTTACCTTATTTAATATAAAAATACTCTTAGACATCTTTTTCCGTACATGTGCAATATGAGATTTCCATGTCAGACCGTCATCCAGTATCACTCCTAAAAATCCAAGTTCAGAAACCCTTTCAATATCAATTCCATCTATTGACAATTTCATCGTTTCCTCCCTTTTCCTCTTACAAAAAATCATGAACTTTGTTTTTTCTACATTTATTGATAATTTATTGGCATCAAACCATCTCTTAAGTTTAATCATTTCCTGTTCAATAATTTTTGATAATGCTTTTAAGTCGTGTCCCGAACTATAAAAGTTGGTGTCGTCCGCAAATAATACAAATTTCAATAACTTTGATACCTCACATATATCATTAATATATAAAATAAACAATTTTGGTCCCAAAACCGAACCTTGTGGAATTCCACATTCAATCCTCATTTGTTCAAATGTATTACCCATAAAATCCACAAACTCTTGTCTATTATCTAAATAACTTCTTAGCCAGTCTAAAACTACTCCTCTCACACCAAATGAATACAACTTGGACAATAATATAGAATGATCTATAGTATCAAATGCTTTTTTAAGATCGATAAATACCCCTATAGTGTATTTCTTATTATCAGTTGCTGTTGCTATATCCTCAATTATATTCATTACAGCTGAAGCAGTGGATCTATTGGTCCGGAATCCATACTGGCTCTCACTCAACAGAATGTTCTTTTCAATAAAACTATCTAATTTTTTTACAAATATTTTTTCAATTATTTTAGAAAATTGTGACAGCAGTGACACTGGTCTGTAATTAGTGAATCTATGTTTATCTCCCGTTTTAAAGAGTGTAATTACCTTTGCTACCTTCATTTTATTTGGAAATGTCCCTGTTTGAAAAGAAAGATTACAAATATAACAAAGAGGTTTGATGATACAGTCAATAGTCTTTTTTACAATTATCATGTCTATACCATCACTGTCTGTTGATGTCTTATTTTTCAGTTTTGTTACCACCGATACAATTTCATTTTCACTAACATCTCCTAGAAGCATGGACTGTAGCACTTTGCTTCCCCCTCTCCATCCACTCTGTATATCTTTATGTTCTCCAATACTCTCTGCCAATTTGGGTCCAACATTCACAAAAAAAGAATTGAATCCGTTTGCCACTTCATTCATATTTGTTATCATCTTATTATCCTCATTGATAAAATGGCTTGGTGGGTTTGTAGGCCCAGATGTTTTTCCTATTACCTTGTTCAGAATATTCCAAGTTCCTTTGATATTGTTTTTATTTTTGTCTAGTAAATTATTATAATATTCTCTTTTTGCTTGTCTCCTTCTTGTTATCAATTAGTTTTTGTAAACCTTATATTTCGTTTCAGCATCCTTTGTTCTTACTTTTATGAAATCTCTATAAAGTTTGTTTTTCTTTTTACAAGCATTCTGTAGTCCCTTTATAATCCAAGGCTTTTTATTGTAGCTGTCTCTTTGTTTCCATACATTCGGACAATGCTTTTCATACAATGATAAATATATATTAAGAAAAGCCTCATATGCAGCATTTGCTTCTCCCCCATACACCTCATTCCAGTCTGCTTCAAATAAGTCCTTCCTAAACCTATTTATTGCCTCTTCAGTTATTTTCCTTACATATCTATGAGTTTTTTCCTCCCTCTTTTTATCAATTGGACAGTCATAAGTAAGAAACACAGGTAAGTGGTCACTTATATCATTAATTACTAGTCCACTTTTTATATTATTTCTTATGTCATTTATAAAGATGTGATCAATTAACGTTGTCGTTATTCTACTGGGTTTGGTGATCAATGGATAAAGCCCTCTACTATATACCACATCCAAGAAGTCTCTTGTTGATTTATTTCTGGGTGAGCTTAGCAGGTCTATGTTATAGTCGCCACACATGACAAATGTTTTCTTTTCCTTCACCTTACACAATAATTCTTCCAAACTATCATTAAATGCTTCTACTTTAGACCCAGTTGTCCTATATATACACGTAACAATAACATTTCTCTTCTTTTCTATTTCTACCTCTACAGTTACACATTCAAATAAATCATCAATTACCACTGTCATACATTCCACAGGTCTACATTTCAATTCACGGTCAACAAACAGGGCCACACCTCCTCCCTTCTTGTTTCTTCTACTACAGTGATACAACTCATACCCGTCAATGGAGAAATCGATACCTCTGTCTTTATCGATCCATGTTTCAGAAAGTGCTATTATTTTGAATTTGCCATTTAGAGTCTTCAGGTATTCGTCAATCTTTGAGAAATTTGCATATAAGCTTCTACAGTTGAAATGTATTAAAGAAAATGTATTATCTAAACTAACATTTATGGGACGGCGTGGCGTAGTGGGTAGAGCAACCGTGCCAGAAACCTGAGGGTTGCAGGTTCGCTCCCCGCCTCTTACCATCCAAAAAATTGCTGCCGTTGTGTCCTTGGGCAGGACACTTCACCCTTTGCCCCCGGTGCCGCTCACACCGGTGAAATGAATGATGAATGAATGGTAGGTGGTGGTCGGAGGGGCCGTAGACGCAAACTGGCAGCCTCGCTTCCGTCAGTCTACCCCAGGGCAGCTGTGGCTACAAATGTAGCTTACCACCACCAGGTGTGAATGAATGATGGGTTCCCACTTCTCTGTGAGCGCTTTGAGTATCTAACAATAGAAAAGCGCGATATAAAATCTAATGCATTATTATTATTATTTAACATTGTCATTGAATTGTTCCTCGGTGTAGTAGTCACATGTAGCATTGATTGAGTTGAACAGATGGTTTTCTGGGTCAACATCATTTTCAAAGTCATACAGTTTATAGTCCATGTATTCAGCTCTTGAAAACGTTTGATTCTCAGTTGTCTCACCTTCTCGCTGCGTAGCCTTCCCCGTCTCCAGCCAAGGATGAGCCGTGTCAGTCATAAGTCTAGCAGGTCTCATCTATATTGATCCAAGTCGCGGAGCTCTCGGATCATGACAACTTTGGCTTCTTCATATGGTCCATTTAGCCGAATCATGATTTTGCAGTTCCGTGTCCATGTTGCTTGTATCTTGTTTTCTTTTCTGAGGATGCGTGCTTGTCTTGCAATGTCAGCGTTCTTCTTGGTAAGATGTTCATTGATGTAAACCCCAGTTCCCTTCAGCTTCCTTCCCTGCCGTAGTAACTCCGTCTTGTGTTTCCGATTTACAAACCGGATCACAATGGCTGGGTTGGTTCTGCTGTCCTTCCTGGGGATAGTATGGCACGCCGAAATGCTGCCACTTTGAAGAGTCATGTTCTTACTAGAGAAAAAGTTAATTACTTGCCATTCAAGTGTCACAAGTTCGTCTGCCGGGGCTTCGGCGTCCTTGTCAGCGTCCCTGCTGCGAGTCCCGGCCACTCTTGCATATGTGCGATGTTTGGTTTCTAGTCCACTTATAATTAAATCGTCCATTCTGGTGTACTGTTCAATTTCGTCAATTCTTGCTTCTGGGTCAACAATTTTCTTGTCTTTTTCCTTGATGATGTTTTTCAGCATTTTGATTTCGGTCAACAACTCCATGAGTGTGTCTTGCTGTTTGGCCACTGTCCTTACATCCTCCGACAGGGAGTTAAGCGATTTCCTGATCTCCTCCAAGTCTTCCTCGAATTTCTTGTGTTTCGCACTCATTTTCTTAATTCACTTGGTTTTCTTCTTAATTTCAGTTCGGTTTCTTTACTGGCTAAAACTCACAAACCAAATTGCCGAGATGCGTCACGGCACTTTCGCCTTCCCACCGATGGGGTCCCGTCCAGCCTGGCAAGCCTCGCTCCAGCCTCTCTCCTCTCGCGGCGACGAGACCGGCAGGTGACCGCGGCGAGGCTGCTGCCAGCCGCTAGCCGTTAGCCGGCAGCCTGGCCTCTCCCTCGCCGCCCTGCTGCCGTCACTCGCCGCCGCGAGAAAGCTGCTGGCCCCTCCGCCGCGAGGTGGTGGTGCCGCTGCTGCTGGCCGGTAGCCGGGCCTCTCCCTCGCCGCCCCGCTGCCGTCACTCGCTGCCGATCCCGCCGCCGCGAGGTGGTGGTGCCGCTGCTGCTGGCTGCTAGCCGGGCCTCTCCCTTGCCGCCCCGCTGCCGTCACTCGCCGCCGCGAGAAAGCTGCTGGTCCCGCCGCCGCGAGGTGGTGGTGCCGCTGCTGCTGGCCGGTAGCCGGGCCTCTCCCTCGCCGCCCCGCTGCCGTCACTCGCTGCCGATCCCGCCGCCGCGAGGTGGTGGTGCCGCTGCTGCTGGCTGCTAGCCGGGCCTCTCCCTTGCCGCCCCGCTGCCGTCACTCGCCGCCGCAAGAAAGCTGCTGGTACTACCCTATTTATTTAAATACTATTATCCTGGGTATCAAATGAGCTCTGTTGTGTATTAGTATACACACATGAACAAACAACACATCATTGACGCCAAGGCGGGAATGCAAACGTGTGTAAAGTACTACCAGTGGCAGGTCTCACATACAATGGCGGGCGTTCAATCCAAACGCAAATGTAATTTGTTGCCGCGCCGTCCGGTTAACGTCCTAAAGTGATGCCCGCGTCATTGTCGCGATCATCAGAGGGGGGATTGTGAATGATATGCAAAATTCCAAAAAAAGTGAAGTTCCTCTTCAATAATGTTATGATAAGCAGCCTTCTTCCAGCATGGCGTGGATGTGGATAAAACATTCATAAATGGTTCAAAACGGTCTCTTAATAAACTTTAAATGAAATAAAAAGCAAACATGATCGTGTGTTGTGTCGTAGGTAAATGTAGCTATCTAAAGTATTGGAAAACAATTACAATACAATATTATAAAATGTTATTAACTATTTAAAGGTGCTGTTTGCAACTTCCTCACAGTAACATTTTTCAAAAGAAAAAATATAACAAGAACACCATGTGTCCATATATTTTTCACAATTACAAAGTTTATGAAATAAAAATGTTTACCGGCCCGAATAAAATTATTGGTGTTTACGGCGGTCACTCACCAGGTCTTGTCAACACATATGCGCAGGGAGAGCGTGCAAACATACAAAAGCAGTAACGACCAATCCTGTTGTTGTCTTGATAGAATATATATTCAATGACCGCTAATGCAAGCTATCTAAATTGCTATTATTATTGATAATAATACTGTATTAATTGATAATAATTACGTCATTACGTACGAGAAGCCGTAAGAGGGCGGGATATATTGTGTAAAATACTTTGGAAAGTTAGCGCCCTCTTGACATCTGTGTAAATGTTGCAAACAACCCCTTTAACCCTATTTTATACTTTCTTCAAACAACGCCACCTGGCAGATCTACACACTTGTTGCAATGTGTATTATATGGGTGAGTGATGAATAAATAGTCCTAAATCTTAAATCAATTACTCCAATATATTTTTAAGAGCAAGTACACAACCCTCTTGTAGTTGTCACTGGTTTATTCACGGCTCCACAATGTAAAGCGGTACTGTTCAGAATAGTGGTCATATTAAGGCTTTGTGATGCGTACATCAATGGGGCGACTTGGCACGATATCTGGATGTGGATTGTAGTGGGCGGGTCTATATCAAAAAGATATGGGCCCAATTTTGTCCCAGTCCACCCCTTATTATCACCTATCATGTCAGTTAGGTGAACAGTAGTACCATACATACACACTGATTATGTTAAAGAAACACAATTGTTATCTGCTCATATTGTCTGCTTTGAACATATTTTTCCATGGCAATTATGATGGAAGCAGTAGAAAAATGGATGGATGGATGGAGCCAGAATTTACCAGCATACCAAAGTACAAGAGAAATAGCATTGTACAACCTACATTTTACTTTTACTCTTGGACTGTTTGTATTTTGTTGATTGCATTATGTAATTCTTAGTGGGTTTTTTGTCGTATTTTATCTTCTATCTATACCACAGGTGTCAAACTGAAGGCCCGGGGGTCAACTCTGGCCCGCCACGTTATTTTATGTGGCCAGCGAAAGCCTGTAAATAATATGCGTTAATAAAATGCTTAATCTTTTCTTACTAGATATATTTGTTATTTCCCCTGTGACATTAAAAATCATTCACTGCATACAATTGCATATCTTTTAAAATTAAATATTATCAAAAATAAAATATTATATTATCATGTATTCCAAAAATATTGTTGTTAAAATAAAGATAAATACTGTACTTAAATATCTGCTTGACTTTTGATTTCAAAACAAATTATCAATCAAATTGTAGACTGTAAAATTGACAATAGATTTTACGGTTAAATTCCACCAAATTTTTACGGTAAAATCAACTTTGGTACTGTTTTTTTCCATATACAGTAAGACACTAAAACATTAAAAAAAACATTAAAACAACAAGATTTTACGGTAAAAAAAACAAAAAAACAACAACTGGCAGCTCTGTTGCTTGAATTTTACCGCTAAAAACACTGGTTTTGTTTCTCCATTCCATTCCATTTATTCCATGTTTTTATATGCTGAAAAAAAATCACTGCTTTTACTGTAAAATTCTGGTGACTGAGCTGCCAGTTTTTAATGTCATTTTTTTATTTTTTTTTTGCAGCTTATGTATTGTTAATAAATATATATATATATATATATATATATATATATATATATATATATATATATATATATATATATATATATATATATATATATATATATATATATATATATACATTACTCATTGTTAAAATTTTCCCTCTGATGGCAACCATAACTGCGATGTGGCCCTCAATGAAAACCAGTTTGACACCCCTGATCTATACATAATATTGAGTAAAATGTAGTATTTATTACAATTTTGTTGTTTTTCATTACGCTTTACTTGTTATTGTATGTAAAAACTTACACTGTAGCAACATCATTTCTTAATAATGTTGTATCTAATAAAAATAATTGGAATGTCAATATTTGACCAATCAAAATGTGAACCTTACAGTGACTGAGAACTGTTGCTGAGATGAAGACAACATGTTCATGTTTTAGTTATATGGTGTATTTTTTTTATTTTCTTCACTTTTTTTTTTTCTTCAAATGATTGTATGAATCTTCCTTTTTTTTCCATATGTATCAATTTTGTGGAAGTTAACAGACGAGAGCAGGCGAGGACTCTTTGTCTTATATCACTGTCACTGGTATCCCTCCTGGCAGCTCGACAGCATCTTAGTGTCAAGATTTTGAGCGTTCCTCGGCTTTTAACCATCTTAGCTGACAATACCTTCATTCCTTGACAGCCTAAATTCATTCTGTTACCATGTGACAAGATTTTTTCTGCTGCCCGGCCCATCACTCTTCACTTCTCTCAACACGTCACTTTTCTTTTCTTCCCTTTTGTGGCTATGTCAGACCGCACCCTACAATATGTTACATTTCAAGTTGAGAAAATTGAGTTTTACGTAACATCCTCATGTTCACAATTAATTTCAATTTCAAAACCACCACAAAAGTTTACTATAGGGTATAATCTTACTATCGTGGAACCTCAATTTACGAACTTAATTGGTTCTTGAACATTGTTTGCAGACCCAAAAAAGTTTGTATACTGTAGCACAGTTCACTATAAAAATCAATGTAAGCATGGTCCTAGTCTCGACACAAGTCCCTATTATATTAAAAAAAAAAACGCACATTGGCGACACTATAATGTATAAATATATACTATATATAACTATATATGGCTCATGAATCTCTTTTTTTATCCAAAAACAACAACATAACAGCAAGTTCAAATGTCAACACACACACACACACACCCAGATGCACGCACAGACACACACACTCACACACACATACACACACACACATTCTTGTATTTGTTACCTTCTTGAGACCTCCAAAAAATGCCTACTTCTTTAGGACCACCCTTTCTAGATATATAAAGATTTGTATTTACACAATTAATAATATATACAAACTATACAAATATAAAAAAGGTAAGCTTTTAGTATTTTTAAAAAAAAAATTTTTTTGTAATTGGTTTTTATTATTTACTTCAAGTTATTACAGTATGTCTCTATATACATATTTATTTAATTTTTTTTAAATAAGATTCTTACACACTTGTTATTACATATGTTGGCCAGAGGGGGAGTGCTTCAAATTTTTACACACACTTGTTATTTCATATGTTAACCAGAGGGGGAGCACTTTTAAAACCGACACACAGTCAATTTGAAAAATCCCTTCTTTTTGGGATCACCCTCATTTTGATAGATTTCTTCACCCGGGGTGCAAAGGAGACATCTCTATTAGATGCAATGGTTTTCTGTGATTTATGTCCTAACTGGTTCACCGGTCCTCATATGGAAGGTATTTTTCCTTGTTTATGTCTCAAGAAGGGTAGAAATACAAGAACACACACACACACACACACACACACACACACTTGGGTCTGGGAATGTGTGACATTGTTGAACACTTAATTTTGAAGTGATAAACCAGCAGTGGCTTCACATAGTCACCGCTAACATTGGCACAAACTAGCAGTGTGAGGTGATCCTTCATTAGCTTATGTCCCGGTAGTGCCTCCTTTGCTGTAATAAAGTTCCGCTGGAGCATCTTTTTTGGTTTTGTCACAATTAAAGACTTGCTGCGGAACAAAGCACCTTTCGCTGTTAAAATCTAACTGAAGGGGCCGCAAGCCACAGGCTAAGTAGTTAAAATGCTAGATCAAAGCAGTTGTCAAGCAACCCGAAGCTGTGCAGCAACACTGTGAGAGTTTGGACATGCTTAAAGCGTTTCTGATCACACAAAGTTATCTAAAACAGGCTACCACAGCTCTGACACAAGGTACAAGGTAAGGTACAAAAACTGTGGAAATATAAACATCAGAAGTAGTGCTCACCGTCAAAGTTCTTTGTGTTCTGTGTGTATCGGATGTTAAATCTTAATTTCCCCTCTGGGATTAATAAATTGATTCTGATTCTGATTAAACCGGATTCTAATTAAACAGGATGTGACGTAGGAGGCCCTGCCTCTTCAAAATGGTTATGCCCGTGTGTATAGGAAGTGATGTCATCAAAATGGCAGCCCCCAATGCGTAGCCGAGACATGTTCACACACAGAGGCCTATTTGGCGCGATGTAAACGACGCAAATAGAGGCATAAATTGAGATTCCACTGTGCTAAAGTGTAGGCAATCCTTTATCGACTTCTGTCCCGGTAGTGCCCTCTCCTATGCTGTAATAAAGGTGCGCTGTGGCATATTGTTCGATTTCATGATGAATATAGACTTGCTGCGGAACAAATCCCTCTTCATTAATGAAATCCTCAAAAAGAAATGGCCACAAACCAGAGGTTAACTAGCTAAAATGCTAGCTCAAAGTGATTGTCTTGCAACCCAATGCTATACATCGAGACTGTAAGAGTTTGGACACATTTAAAGGATTTCTGATCCACACAAAAAGATCACAAAGACAGGCTAACACAAGTTTGACCAACGCAAGGTATTTCATTTGCGGAAATAAACAAGTGCCGCTCCCAGTCGAAGCTCTTCGAAATGGCCGTGCCCGTGTGAACAGGATGTGAACCGGATGAGGCGTTAGGGGCCCTGCCTCTTCAAAATGGCAAGACCTAATGTACAGGAAGTGATGTCATCAAAATGGCAGACCCCAATGCGTAGCCAATATATTGCTCGCACACAGAGACATATTTGGCGCGATGTAAACGACGCAAATAGAGGCGTTCATAAATTGAGGTTCCACCGTACTAATGTGTTCAATCTGATACCACATACAGTATATTCCGGCATGAGTGTTAATATAAGATCCGTCTGTTGAAGGACTTAAACAAGGCCACAACTGGTAGTATGTAGGAAGAAAATAAGCTCTCATTGCTTTTCCATAGTACTGCACGTGTATGATGGACAGAAACAGCATTTTGACAATACCAAATGGGATTCCACGTGGTGTCAATATTCCATTGTGTGGATCCTTCTAAATGTCTCTCAGTTGTAATTGCTGCTACCTATCCTGTGGCTCTCCTTCAGTGTCTATTCACACCTCTCCATCCGTACATGAGGAGTGTGAAATCCATTTGTTCCCAAGAACTAAAGTGCCCTCTGCCTTTGACAGACAGACTTGTGTCTTTTTCAAAAATGTCAATCATTGGTAGAAGTCATTCAACTTGGAAGTTCATTAGTGAAGTTTCAACCTAAACCCAAAGTACTGTAAGCGTTTTTTGTGTTATTATTATGTTTTTCTTCACTGCCTGACCATTATTTTCGCATTGTTGTGTGAAGCACACAATTAGTGGGGGTCATGAATTATGTTGATATTTTTTCAACCTAGCTGAACTTCATTGGTGCACAATTAACCCCTTAAAAAGCGAGTGCAAAATAAGGAAATAGCTCTTTCCACTGTAGTAAATCAGAGATCTTTAACGGCGTATCGCTTTAATGCATCTTTATTTACTGACATTTTGAAATAAGGTGTAGTGGCCATTTATGCTCGCAGGGTTCGTATGGTCTAGTATTGTCCCGATACCAAATGATTTCGATACTTTTCGGTACTTTTCTAATAAAGGGGACTGTCATGTTCGTGTTTGAAGGATGAGGCTGTTGATAGCAAGTGACTTAACTTTTAAACACGAACATGACATGGTACCAGGAGTAAACTCGACTTGACGACATGGATTTAAAATCACCGGAGAGTTTGAAACTAACGGGGAATGTCGACGTGAACTGGCGCACCTTCAAACAGCAGTTTCACCTGTACATTGCGGCTATGGGACACGAGACAAAGCCGGAGGCGAGAAAGGTAGCGCTGCTGCTAACAATAGCAGGGCCACAGGCCATAGAAGTATTTAACACGTTTGTGTTTGACACTCCTGACGATAATGGAAAGTTGGATGTAGTGCTTAGCAAATTTGACGCTCACTGTTCTCCTAAGAAGAACGAGACGTACGAAAGGTACGTGTTTCGGTCTCGTACGCAGCGGCAGCATGAGCCATTTGATAGCTTCCTGACGGACTTGCGGCTAAAGGCGCAGTTAGTAACTTCGCGACGCTGAAGGACTCCATGATCCGGGACCAGATAGTCTTCGGCGTGGAGGATGAAAAGGTCAGAGAGAGGCTACTACGAGAGATGGAGTTGACGCTGGCGGGAGCCATTAAGATCTGCCAGGCGAGTGAGCTGTCCCAAAAGCACGTGAGGACGTTCAGCGAGATGTCTGCAGTCGCCTCGGCGCAGAGCGACAACGCGGCAGCGGTAGGAGCAGTGTCGTACCAGCGGAGACAGCGCACACAGACCCGGCCTGCACGGCAGTCGGAGGACGTGATGATAAGCTGCAAGCGCTGCGGCATAAAGCACAAGCCCCGACAATGTCCAGCGTTTGGTAAGCAATGCTCAAGTTGCCAAGGCAAGAATCATTTTGCTAAACAGTGCTTCTCCAAATGGAAAGAGGGGAAGAAAGGAACAACTGTAAACATAGTAGATGAGCCTGATCTCAGTGACACGTTCTTTGTTGGCATGGTAAATTTGGATAGTGAACAAATAAGTAAACCAGACAATGTAAATGACTGCTGTTGAAAAAGGGCAGAATTGTTATTCCACAGGCTTTGAGAATGGACATTTTGCACAGAATACATGAAGGCCATCTCGGCATTGAAAAATGCAAAAGGAGGGCGAGAGAGTCGGTTTTCTGGCCCGGACTGAACAAAGACATTGAAACACTCATAAATAAATGTGAAACATGCCAGAAACACAGGAACAAGCAGAGCAAAGAGCCTATGGTGGTTGCTGAGGTGCCAACATTGTGACCAGCATTCCTCCAATGGGGAATTCAAATTGCTAGTCTCTCCCAGATTCTTTTTATGGCAATACGCTGATGTTTATATTCAATCTCCAGGCAATAGTTGGTATTTTGTAGTTTATTCTCAAAGCTTAGAGGACAAACCTGAGACCAACCCAGCACCCAAGCGTTCCCTAGCCCGGTCCAGATCGGTCTACCAAAACCCCGGAACTCCTGTCTACTTCCTCCTTCTCCTGTCCCCCCCACCTGCTGTTTCCCCAGTCTAGCTGTGCTCCGTATCTTAGGAATGTAATGGCAGTCTCAACAAAGACAGCGCTCTGACTCTAACCAAGGACACTCGAATCCAAGCACTTTGTACCACACGAGACATTAGCTGATGTAAATATGACTATAGGAGTTTTTAGAAAGAAGTAGCACTTAAATATGGATATGCTTCCAACAGTAGGAATGGACTTGTTTCATCTCAGAGGTAAATACTATTTAGTGGTAGTAGATTACCAGTAGATTGTACTAGCAGGCTTAACGTCAACTTGTGTAATAACACATGCTAAATCTATATTCGCCAGGCATGGCATTCCACACACTGTAGTGAGCGACAACGGCCCATGCTTCAGCAGCAAAGAATGGCAGAAGTTTGCGGTGCAATATGATTTCCAGCATGTGACGTCAAGCCCACATTATGCACAATCAAACGGGCAAGCGGAAAAAGGAGTTCACATTCTAAAGCAACTCCTAAAGAAAGCAGCTGACAGTGACTCGGATCCGTATCTGGCTTTATTGAGCTACAGAGCATCACCTCTTCAGTGCGGACTATCACCAGCTGAACTGTTGATGAAGAGGACACTACGAACAACCTTGCCGAGTCATTCAAACAATATAATAAAGCAAAATAATCCCTCAAAGATTGAACATAAACTACGACAACAGAAGATGATGCAAAAGTCATTTTATGACAAAACAACCAAGCGTCTTCCTCCACTGACTACCAACAACACAGTCAGGATTGAGGATACTGATGGATGGAGTACAAAAGCAACAGTCCTGCAAGAAGTTGCTCCAAGATCGTACACGGTGAGAACTGATGATGGACAAATCCTCAGACGCAATCGTCGCAGTCTGTTAAAGACTCCTCAAGGGACTGTTGGTGAGCTCAGTGTAACTTGTGGTGAATCTCAGGTAATACCCACACCTGTTAAGGACTGTAACGCTGACTGTAACACACCTACTCCAAATGAACCTGAGTTAAGAAGGTCCACAAGAGAAATCAAAAGGCCTGATAGACTGAACTTCTAAACAAAGAAAAGTCAATATGCATGTTAAATATGTTGAACAAAATGTATATTGATTGTTGTGAAAGTGTTATAAATAGTATTGGCTCATATTTGAGATAGCCTATGCAATTTGAAATTGTTCTTACTGCACATATGTGTCAGAGTTAGACTAAATGAGAATTTGTTAAAATAACTGACCCAGCTAATGTGATTAGTTAGGTCAATACATTTTGTCTTAGAAAAAGGGGGATGTTGTGATCAGATGTTATTACAGGTATGACCACTAGGGGGCAGTACTGGTTAGTATGCTGCTTACCGTACCACATAAAGTGGTAGAACAAGACTGCATAAAAGACACATGTATGTTGTTGAGAACATGGAGCATTAAAAGTTAAGTCACTTGCTATCAACAGCCTCATCCTTCAAACACGAACATGACAGGGACCTCAAAAAATTGCATTATTGGCTTTATTTTAACAAACACATCTTAGGGTACATTACACGTATGTTTCTTATTGCAATTTAGTCCTTAAATAAAATAGTGAACATGCAAGACAACTTGTCTTTTAGTAGTAAGAAAGCTAACAAAGACTCCTAATTAGTCTGCTAACATATGCAGTAACAAATTGTGTCATTTAGCATTCTATTATTTTGACAAAATTATTAAGGACAAGTGGTAAAAAATTAATTATAATTCTACTTGTTCATTTACAGTTAATATCTGCTTACTTTCTCTTTTAACATGTTCTATCTACACCATACTTGCCAACCCTCCCGTTTTTAGCGGGAGACTCCCGGTATTCAGCGCCTCTCCCGAAATTTTCTCCCGACAAACTCCCGGTATTCAGCCGGAGCTGGAGGCCACGCCCCCTCCAGCTCAATGCGGACCTGAGTGGGGACAGCCTGTTCTCACGTCCGCTTTCCCACAATATAAACAGCTTGCCTGCCCAATGACGTCATAACATCTACGGCTTTTAGAGAGTAGAGTGCACAACTGCGCACACAACAAGGAGACGAAGCAGAAGAACGAGGAAGTTACAGACATGGCGACGCCGTCGACGAGCAAGATGAAGAAATACGCTTGCAAGTTCCAAAACGAATGGAAACAAGAATTCCAGTTCATCCAGGACAGTTCGAAGGGGAAGGGGTATGTATGTTGCCTGTACATTTTGTAGAACAGACTTCTCCATTGAACACGGTGGCCGAAATGATATACTCATTCATGAATGGAGAAGTTAAACAGGACAATGCTGGCATCTACTGGATAGCCTCCAGAACACTGAATTTCAAGTATTTATTTTATTTATATGTATAATAAAATAAATAAATATATATATATATATATATATATATATATATATATATATATATATATATATATATATATATATATATATATATATATATATATATATATATATATATATATATATATAGCTAGAATTCACTGAAAGTCAAGTATTTCATACATATATATATATATATATATATATATATATATATATATATATATATATATATATATATATATATATATATATATATATATATATATATATATGAAATACTTGAGTTGGTAAATTCTAGCTGTAAATATACTCTCCTCTTAACCACACCCTTAACCACGCCCCCCACCCCCGACCACGCCCCCTCCCAATATCGGAGGTGTCAAGGTTGGCAAGTATGATCTACACTTCTGTTCAAATGTAATAATCACTTATTCTTCTGTGGTTTGATACTTTACATTAGTTTTGCATGATACCACAAATTTGGGTATCAATCCGATAACAAGTAGTTACAGGATCATACATTGGTCATATTCAGAGTCCTCATGTGTCCAGGGACATATTTACTGAGTTTATAAACATAATATATATTTTTTTTTTAAACGAAAGAAGATGTTGTGATGCCAATAAATATTGACGTAACCGTGGATGTCGTTGTGGCTTGTACAGCCCTTTGAGACACTTGTGATTTAGGGCTATATAAATAAACATTGATTGATTGATTGATTGATAATCATAGTAGTATCGACTAGATACACTCCTATACTTGGTATCATTACAGTGGATGTTAGGTGTAGATCCACCAATGGCGTTTGTTTACATTTTGACGCCGGTGAGCTACGGTGTGTAGTGAAGCATGTTTAGCTATTCCTCGTCCTGCAGGGATGATACTTGTAAGAAACGTACTTTATTTGTCGCCATGGAGACCAGGATTAGTGATTAAGAAGTAGCTAAAACACTGCCGACTGGGGCTGGACTTTAGCCGCTAGCTAGCTAGCCAAGTCTTAAAGCACCTCTTCCTGAGGGCGTTTCAGTGTTATAACTTCACCTTTATCGTTATTTTTTAAACCAAAATGCATCCGTTCTCCCTTTTCTGTCTACACACTGTGTCTGCTTGTAAGTACTCCGTGATTGTGCACTACGGAACATACTGATCTGCTCGTAAACCAGCAGTGACGACAACGGCCGGTACTTTTCAGAGGCGGTATAGTACTAAATATCATTCATTAGTATTGCGGTACTATACTATTACCTGTATACCGTACAAACCTAGTATGGTCATGGAAAATCATGGAATTTTAAAATGCAATTTCCAGGCCCTGATAAAAGTTATGGAAAATGTTTTTTTTTAAGTTTTGGAAAAGTCATGGAAAAAAATCTTATATTTCATTAATCCGAGCAAAATTGATGTGTCATAACCAAATGTACATTTCTACGAACCAGCATGATGTGTTGCTGGTTAGTACGTAGCATGCAGGTGCGTATGAACTGCAGGCACGTCCACGAGCTAGTGTCTTCTGCTAGCAGAGTGATGATTCTGAAAAAATGCCAGCGAACCGCAGCTTTAAAAATTAATAACGTTTTAGGATAAATAAAAATTGTGGCTGGCAAAAGACAATGACCCAAGACGTACTAAATGCAAACGGTGCTGTAAAACATTTGACATTTCGAAAACGAGCGAGGCAGCGCTCGTTAGCCACTTGGAGGGGGAACAAAAGCATGAAACTGTAGCCAGAGTTGCCAGCACCATAATACCCATAGGTGAGTTTATGAATGCTTTTGCGGTGAGGACAGCCAGGCAGACACTACTACACTTTCTACAGCAACAAAGCAGACAACTTTGGACGTTTTTGTAAAAATTAGGTCCTCAAAGCTGAGATACTGTGGGGCTTATTGTATGCCTTAATTCATACAATTTATTCAAGGAGCGAGCCACCTTTTCGCCGCCATGTTCGCAGACATCCAGATTGCAGCAATATGTACCTGTGGTGAGAACAAGTGAGCCTATGTCTGTGCTTTTGGGCTTAATGTGATTAGTGTCCCAAAAAAGCATATATAGTGCTGTTTGACAAAAGCATAAACCACCAACTGTCCACCAAATGGATTATTATGTCAAACTCCGTGATGAGGCAGAAGTAAAGACAAAATACTGTAAATTGGAATTGAAACATTATTTTTGTTTAGTTTTTTTATTTCAGAGAGGCAACATACACTTCAGATGTAAACATACTTTTACTGCATTACTTTATTTCATGCAAGCACACATGAAGCACTTGAAACACATTACCCGAGGTCCCAGATTTAGCCAAATGAGTACCACAGAAACAGTAGTATGTACTTAATAATATTGTCTTAGTGTTATTATTATTTGTTTTCGGTGGTTCCATTGAGATTAAATCATTTATATGGGTCATGGTAGAATGTAGAGACAATGTCATGGGCATGAGAAACGGCATACCTTGTGGGTCCTGGGTTCATCTTTATGATGTTTTGTTCTGCATGCCTGCCTTGATGGTCATATGCTGCTGAGGACCATGTTATTTTGCCATTTTTTGAAAGGAAAGTCTCTCTTTCAGCTTCAGGGTTTTCTTCTTTTTCTGAAGATGATTCATCATGCTGTGGGTTATATTCCTCCCCATCTTCTTCTTCTGATACATACTCCACTTCCTCTTCTGAATCAGAGTTGTCTTGCTGGATATCTGAAAAAATCAGCTCTAGAGCCTCTTCAGCGGTATAACGCACACTCATGGCTTCAGCACAGACATAATTCGGGGCCCTGTGATCTGTAGCACCTTTAGTGGTTAGAGTGTCCGCCCTGAGATCGGTAGGTTGGAGTTCAAATCCCAGCCGAGTCATACCAAAGACTATAAAAATGGGACCCATTACCTCCCTGCTTGGCACTCAGCATCAAGGGTTGGAATTGGGGGTTAAATCACCAAAATGATTCCCGGGCGCGGCGCCGCTGCTGCCCACTGCTCCCCCAGGGGATGGGTCAAATGCAGAGGACAAATTTCACCACACCTAGTGTGTGTGTGACAATCATTGGTACTTTAACTTTAACTTTATAATCTCTGGAAATCCACAGAAAAAGAGCTCTGCTACTGTTGGACTATAACAACTAAAACATTGTAACATTCTGTGATGTATAAATAACTCTGTGACTTTCATTTCAACACTTTGTGACTCACGGGTCATTTTGACCCGAAGACCACCTTTGTAAAAAATGTTGTACAGCTTACATGGAAATGTGAATAAAAGCAACATTTCACTTTTTCTGCTGTTGGTGCCAAGCCAGGAAAAGTCATAAAATTTCAAGTTAAAAAAATATCGTTTAGGGGATTTTGTTGAGGTTTTTAACACAGTGGCGGGTCAAAATGACCCGAGGACAATAGGAGGGTTAAACACACATGCGTATTTACCTTTTCAGATGACAATATTGATCTAATTTTTTGGTAAAAATGCTATCAGCTGGGGGGATATGAATGACATCTTCTTGCATCACTTTGTCTCCACCGATGTTAAGGAGCTTACTTGTGCTGGCTGTCATTTTGGTGAAGGCTATGTTTAACTTATCTGTGCTACTTTTGTTGACAACATTGCTGCAGGTAAACTCCACCAGCGTTGAAGTCTGTCGTTCTTTGCATGGTCAAGTTTGTGTCAATTTAGCATTCATGCTAGCGGTGCCATCCTCATGTTCATGTTTCGCTTCAAGATGCTATTTCAAACTTGATGTGTGCCGATGATAATAAAAAGTTTGTTTTAAAAAAGTTGTATCTGAAATTTTTATGTAAAGTTGTTTTTAATCATGACAGTCTTAATACAATCAGTATATATTTATATATATATTTATATATATATATGTGTATATAAAGTATATATATATATATATATGTGTGTGTATATATATACGGTATATACATATGTTTATGTATATATCAAACCATTATAACAAGGTGGTATTGGCGCAACAATCTCTTGTTTATCCAAACAACACAACAACATTACAGCAAGCTTAAATGTCAACACGCAAACACACACAAAAGACTTGTTGGTGCGTTCCAAAATGTTAACCACCATGTTGCTACAATAAAGAAGAAAATTTGTTTAAAAAATATTTGTGGCATTGTTGAACACTCTGGGAGTTTCGGAGTGATAAACCAGTAGTGACTTCCGTTAACCTCCGCTAGCGTTACTACAAACTAGCAGTGTTAGGCAATCCTTCATCGGCTTGTCTCCCGGTAGTGCCCTCTCCTATGCTGTAATAAAGGTGCGCTGTGGCATATTGTTAGATTTCGTCACAAATACAGACGTTCTGTGGAACAATCCCCCTTCGCTAATAAAATCCTTGAAAAAAAATGGCCGCAAACCAGAGGCTAACTAGCTAAAATGCTAGCTCAAAGCGATTGTCTTGCAACCCGAAGCTATACATTGAGACTGTGAGAGTTTGGACACATTTAAAGCATTTCTGATCCACACAAAGTGATCACTAACACAGGCTGACACAAAATTGACCAGTGCAAGGTACCTCATTTGTGGAAATAAACAAGTGCCGCTCGCAGTCGAAGCTCTTCGAAATGGCCGCGCCCGTGTGTACAGGATGTAAATCGGATGTGGCGTAAGGGGCCCCGCCTCTTCAAAATGGCACGCCCCTGAGTGCTTCAAGAAGCATGGAAAATTAATGAATGAAGCGTTCGTATACCGAGACACGGTTTACACACAGAGGCATATTTGGCGCAATGTAAACATTTGTAAACAGAAAAGGACGCAAATAGAGGATCCACTCTCTTCTATTTGACTATCGTGGTGGTATGGAGTGATGATATATACCGTAGCGTCAGAAGTGACAGGCCATCCTTTTTATTCCTCCAATTTTGTGCAATAAATGGCAACACACACCAGATGCAAACTTGCTGCCGGAATCTCCTTTTTTGAGCATGTTATGACTGGATCCATTCACTCCGAAGCGACTAAAAATGGAAAAAAACAGTTGCTATATGAGAAACACCTTTAGAAAAGAGCCTGCCATCAAAAACTACTAATAACCTGCATACTGGTAAACAAAAACATCTGTTACTCCGCCATAGCCATTCAGATGTCTTAATGGCTTGTATGACAACCATTCTTCTGTGCTTTCATGCAAAGATTCAATGCAGAGCGCCTTCCAGTTTACCACTGACTGAGGAGTAGTGAGGGCCTAATGAGAATGAGGATTTCCAAATGTTAAATCACCTCAGTTAAGGCAGCACCTGTCCCTGGTGTGCCTTGGTAATTATCTGGCATCACTTCTTCCTTGTTTCTCCCCACCGAGAAGACATTAGCATAGTACAGAGACGCCTCTGAGTATGTGAGATGAAGGACTCGGCTGATTGCATGCCTGCTTTGACCTCCATGTCCGACACCCAACGGAAACCCCTCCAGATCGTAATGAACCCATAGGATGTTTTCTGGCTCTGCACAAGTAAACAAAGGGCTCAAATGTTAGACTTTGTATAAATTTGCATTAATGACTTCATTATGTTTCTGGACACTGTTTCTCACAATCAGCCCTCTATTAAGTGGTGGTGGTCATTTAATCGAAGTTGCTTTTGTGTTTATAAGGTATTTTGACAGGTTCCTTACGCAAACACCTGGCCCTGTATATCCACCTTTGACTGGATTTACATTATAGTTAAATGTGCCCAATTCCAATTGAGTGGCTATTTAAACATTTGTTGACCTTCTATTGTCATTATGTCATCTCATAGAGAACATTTATCACCTTTGCTCTGACGTCTTAAATATTTACATCATGTAAATAAAACACATCTTTCAGACGATAAGCTACATCGTCAATAAAGGCACTGACTTGCCTTTATCACACAGCCTGTCAACAGTGTTGGCGCGAGCTGTCAACATTAGGAAGTAGACCCTGTGAAACAAATCACATTGCTACCGTAAGACAGTGAGAAAGGGAGGTGCCGATCAAACGTCTCATGATAAAAGTTGGTCTGATCCTAATTCATGGTGTAACTGACAGGATTTATAAATAGCGAAGATGAGCACAGTACTCATTATTTGTTATTAACCTGGAAAAACTCAACATGTTTCAACATTATACTTTCTATAGTTGTATTTTTGTCACAAAAAATTATTGTCAGAATGACTGCAGTACAAACGACATGTTGTTTTTGTTTTTTTTCCTGTCCCGAGTCAGATGGGCCCATGGGACTTGGACCTGTGGCCCTTTATCGATTTGGGCAATAGCTGTGTGTAAACCTGATTTTCCCGGGTGTCATTTGGATATGACTTTTGAACCTGTACCTACCAGAGTGTCAATTGGGTTCTGCCTCTTAACGAAGCAGCAGCAGTACATTAGCTAATCATGTTGTCACAATAAAGACAAGGTTGCAGTCATTTATCTAAGCCGATGACCAGGGTTCTGACCTAAGGTCAACGTGAGTTTTTATAATGTATAGTTGTGTTAAATGCTTCTTAAAGGGCCCCTCTAATTTTAAAGATTAAGATTAAAGTACCAATGATTGTCACACACACACTAGATGTGGTGAAATTTGTCCTCTGCATTTGACCCATCCCCTTGGGGAGCAGTGGGCAGCAGCGGCGCCGCGCCCGGGAATCATTGCTGAAAACACTGGCACTTATTTTATAGTTATGGACTTAAAAATGATTTCTAAAGCTAAAACTCCCCCCAAAATGGACACAGTAGTGATTTCAGGCTTGTAACAAGTTTTAGCAGATTTTAGAAAATGGGCAGGCCTGCATCAGCCTGCTGATGGCACCTACAGAAGACTGTAAGTAATTTCGGTAACACTTTAGTATGGGGAACACATATTCACCATTAAATAGTTGCTTATTAACATGCACATTAGTAACATATTGGCTCTTAATTAGTCATTATTACCTGTAAGTACTTATTAATGCCTTATTCTGCATGACCTTATTATACAACCAGCAAGCCATTAACTAAGAGTCGTACCTCAATAACCTCAGAAGTATTGCTTATTAGTAACCCTAACCCTTATGTGTTCCCCTGGTGTCCAAATAACTCTAAATCAAGTCTTTGTTACTTTAAAAAGCAACTAATTAATGGTGAATATGTTCCCCATACTAAAGTGTTACCGAAATGTTATATTGTGTAATATGTGTTACGTAGCACTTTCATTCCGAAACTTGATAATTTTGATTCATTATAATTAGTAATTGTGAAAAACACAGACATTTAAAAAGTATACCAATTTATTTTAAGCCCGTAATAGTAGCATAAGCCGGTGGTGTTATTTTTATATATTTTTGGATTTGGAAAATGTAACTTTGGGCAAGTTGCAAACAGTCACTTTAAAAGGGGACCTTTGATGATTTCAATCTACATTTAAAACACTTGCTCAGGGTTCTTAACCTTTTTAAATGAAATATTAAGACTGAATTAGTATTTTTTTTTTCTTTAACATTTTAATCATTCAATTATTATAGTTAACATACTGACAGGATAAACCTTGTCAAATGATATGAAATCATGTGTAAATCGCATACTGCAAAAGAAGGGACTCTGATGAAAAAATTACACAGTGCTAAAATAAAAAAATATATATAACGAAAGTAATATTAAATAATAATAATTTCCATTTCTTAAATAAACTGTCAATAAAATTTAAGTGCTAATGAAAATAGAGCTTCATCACTTTAGTCATACTTTTTGCGCTTAAGAAACTTTTCTACAACTTTAGCTCCAGACATTTTCTGTTTGTTTGTTTGTCCCGCCTTCCACCCAAATGCAGCTGGGATAGGCGCCAGCCACCCTGCGATCCCGAAAGGATCAAGCGGTAGAAAATGGATGGATGGATGGATGAAATTGTCATTACTGCCACTCATACAGAGCTCCTCTACCTCTTGCTGATAGCTTGACTTATTGAACAAATAACTATGTCCACCTCGCTGTGACGTCACAAAGTAGCCAAACAGCGAAAACCTGTGGGCTGAGGCATCCAAAACTGTGGTAACACTTTAGTATGGGGAACACATATTCACCATTAATTAGTTGCTTATTAACATGCAAATTAGTAACATATTGGCTCTTAATTAGTCATTATTAAGTACTTATTAATGCCTTATTCTGCATGGCCTTATTATACAACCAGTAAGCCATTAACTAAGAGTGTCCCCTCAATAACCTCAGAATTATTGCTTATTAGTAACCCTACCCCTCACCCTAACCCTTATATGTTTCCCTAGTGCCTGTGTTTTTAAAGATGTAAATCTCTGTTGTTTTACAGTTCTCTTATGTATTTTAAAATGTATGTCTTAATGTATTTATTATGAAACTGCTCTGTGACATGTGCTGTTGACCTCTTGGCCAGGTCACCCTTGTGAAAGAGATCTTGATCTCAATGGGTTTTCTTATCTGGTTAAATAAAGGTTCTAATGTCCAAATAACTCTAAATTAAGTCTTTGTTACTTTAATAAGCAACTAATTAATGGTGAATATGTTCCCCATACCAAAGTGTTACCAAAACTGTTTGGAAGCTCGCACCTAATGCATGAACCTTATGATTTGATGCTTTGGCATTGTTGAACACGAGTATCCAACATTGTAACAACATCTCAAAGTAAAAAAAGACGAAAATCATCATAGGTTCCTTTTAAAGTTAATGACATGCTATAGCAGACTTGCAGAGATGTGTGCTTAGGAGGTGAGTCTCCTCACATTAAAACACAACTCTTGTTGTATACTTAACTGACCGAGATGTACATACCACTTCCGTACATCAAAATGTTTTACTTCTGGTTCTATGGCCATTTTACAATCCCAAATCAAACTGAGTGGCGTTCAACTGTTGTGGTTTAACTCCATTTCTTTGTTCAATGATGTATGTTATTGTCATGGAAGACAATTATTGAAGTGAAAAAGCCCTTAAAACCCATTTATATTGTAAAGCAAATTGATAGCCTGACTGCACAAATGTTTTTGTTCAACATTCACTTTTTTCTTCAATCAATAAAGTTCATGTTGGAAAACCTTTACATCTTCTGCAGGTCCGTATCAGTCTGCAGTCAGAACCTGGCCATTAGAGGTATATTTCATCAGACCTTTTCCTCCAAGGCACATATAAGATGTGCTTTTGATGTGGTTTTACTTTTGAGAGAAAATACAAGACTGCATGGTAGTCTAGTAATGGCACACCTTCAGTCTGCTACAGATGCTGATTGAAGAGTCTATTTTGGCTTTAGGAGTTCTGTCAGTGGGACTCACACTCCCAGAGGAGGTCACTGTGATCTTCCTGGCGCCCATTGGAGCTTGCAAAGATACCACATGTCCTGGTAGAGGGATGCAAGTCCCCGTGGGAGACCGCTTCCAAGCCACTTGCCAGCTTTCTGCAGAGACCTTCATTAACATATTGACAGGATTAGAAAACTTCATAAAGCCAGCGTCCTTTCCAACACATTTAAACAAGTGTATCACCGCCAGCCTCAGTACCTTGCTGTGAAGTTGACAATACAATCACCAAATAAAACATTGTGCTTTGACAATAGAAGGAGACAATTACCTACACATGCCTGGAAAGTGTCATTTTAAAATATAGCCGTTGCTAATCAAGGCTTGGTGTTTTAATTGGCTCACGAAACAAGTCATGTTTTGCCAATAACAGCAATAATTGCTCTGTCACGGGTCATCAATTATGTATGTGTCAAATAGGCTTTGGTAAGATGTTCACACGCAGACAAAGCAATTAATCGCTTTAGTAACAGTGTGCACAATGCAAGACAAATATAAAATGACAGTCTGACGATGTTTTCATATATTGGAACTGCAACTGTCAACTTCTAGGGAATATTGTCATGCATTTCTAACCTCCAGGGCTTAGCTTTATTTTCAGAAGAGCCACATGTTCTGGCTGATTAGCATTTTGTCTTGTTGTGGCAGGTGTGCAGCGTTCTGTGGTAGACCAACAAATGAAAGTGAATTGGTGACGTTTCATTTTTGTTTAGACATTTAAGGAAAGGCCCTGTGATGAGGTGGCGACTTGTCCAGGGTGTACTCCCGCCTTCAGCTGAGATAGGCTCCAGCACCCCCCCCCCCGCGACCCCGAACGGGACAAGCGGTAGAAAATGGATGGATGGGCATTTAAGGAAAGGTGAATTCAAGTTGTACACGGTGTGTCGTGGCTGGGCTGAGCACATTAAGAGGTTTGTCAGGAGGAGTGCACCTATACATAATTTAACCTGTTTGGGAATAAAGGGTCAAGACTCCTGCTTATATGGGAAGACTCATGGGGGGTTTGTTTGGGTTGTGTGCTGGTTGCTAAATATTGCATTTATCTCAGATGTTTTAGCCTAACTTAATATGATTGCTCTACATTCCCCTGACTCGGGTGGGTGTTATTGTCATATTATTTGAACAGTTCAAACCTTAACCTCATACTGTACGTGCTTTCAAGAAAAATGTTGCTTTCATACGATTGTGTGTCAATTATTTGAAAAAAATATTTCTCCTTTACTTAAATCCTCCATATTCATACTACAGGTGGGCGATACCACACATTTAGGCACCAAAACGAAAGTAAGTAAATATGGGACCAGTATTATCCAAAACTGATACTGATAACAAATCATTGAATGATTTTGTGAATTAGCGTTTAATTTGTTCATCATAATTATAATCAAAGTAAATCACAGTACAAAGATTTTAGACAAACAAACATATTTGTGAACAATTTAACAATCTATAGATTAGTGTTGTAAAATATCAGATTTATCACATTTAAATTTGGATTAATCACAAAAAAAAACATTCATGAAGTTTGGTTCTTTTATGAATTTATTATGGGTCTGCTGAAAATGTGACCAAATCTGCTGGGTCAAAAGTATACATACAGCAATTTTAATATTTGGTTACATGTCCCTTGGCAAATTTCACTGCAATAAGGTGCTTTTGGTAGCCATCCAAAAGCTTCTGGTAAGCTTCTGGTTGAGTTTTCGACCACTTCTCTTGACAGAATTGGTGCAGTTCAGCTAAATATGTTGGTTTTCTGACATGGACTTGTTTCTTCAGCATTGTCCACACGTTTAAGTCAGGACTTTTGGGAAGGTCTAAAACCTTAATCCTAGCTTGATTTAGCCATTCCTTTACCACTTTTAACTTTTTCCAAGGGACATGTAACCACATATTAACATTACTGTATGTATACTTTTGACCCAGCAGATTTGGTCACATATTTAGTAGACCCATAATAAATTCTTAAAAGAACCAAACTTCATGAATGTTTTTTTGTGACCAACAAGTATGTCCTCCATTCACACTATCACAAAATAATAAGAGTTGTAGAAATTATTGGAAACTCAAGACAGCCATGACATTATGTTCTTTACAAGTGTATGTAAGCTTTTGACCACAACTATATATATATATATATATATATATATATATATATATATATATATATATATATACAGTATATATATATATATATATATATATATATTTATATATATATATATATATATATATATATATATATATATATATATATATATATATATATATATATATATATATATATATATATAGTTACTTTACATACATGTCGACTTTCGCCGCCCGTCTACATTTTTTATAGCCCAATGCGGCCCTCAAATCAAAAAGTTTGGACACCGCTGTATTTGACATCCATTCCATGTACTTTCCCATATTCATTCAGCAATGAAAACAATTGCTAACGACCAAACAACATAAACAGTCAATAAAACAACAGATAATGAGGCTGAGTTTTGACTTTCACTGCTCTGCATCATACATGGTGGTGCATCTAATCCACCATTCCTCCTATGCAACCAATACTGCATCTGGGATGTACCAAACACCTCTGATGCAGTGCAGCCTCTATAATGCCATCATATTATGTGATGTTATCAAACTAAATTGAGGATGCGGATGTTTTTTAGGTAAGTGTTTATGATTAGGGAGCCTGAACATTTTCTATAGGGCCACTTTGATACATTTTGGACATTAGGAAAGAAGGAACTTTATTGTCATTGCAGAAGTACAACAAAATGTCATTAAAGATATCATATCAACTTTATTTATGCTAAAACCAATCTAATGCAGGTCAATAAAGCTATTTGAATAATACATCAACATATTAGCTTTGTGTAGTAAGAGACAAAGCAAATTAGTCTAAAATAATCTGATTACATACCTCATTATTAATTATTACATATTTTTTTATATGCTAAAAGGCAATAAAAAGTGTATTGTCTGCCTTTGGACACGCTAGGGTTTCATTAGATCATGTTGGTGGACCTTATTTTCTCAATTTAGTCTTCTCTGCTTCACCGTACAATTGCCTCACCCAGACGGATGGATGGGAGAATAGAAAGGACGAGGCAAAGATTAGTTTAATGCGTATAATTAAGAAGCAGGCAGAGGAGCGCTCCATACTATCTCACGCAGGATGCCATGCGGCCCTTCAGCACCTCTGCCGCTGTTAATTACCTCTGGCGATCTGCTATCTCTCCCAGGAAGGGGCCAGCATCTCTGGAGCTGCTCCCCGCGTGGTCATAAAAGTTAGATTCAGCCCCAACCAAACTATTGCATGTGTCGACTCTTGAAATACAAGTAGGAGTATTATTACCTCTTCTTGAATGCATCCCCAAGGCCACAGATCTCTAAAAGTAGCAGCACAGAGCTGCAACACTGCAGCCCTGGCACACAACTCCATTGTTCAAGCACAAGTAGTTTTCAGTTTTGGTCTTTTTTAGCCCAAACTGCCGTCAAGCGAATGCAAATAAGCAGCAGCTGTTAATTGTTAGCATACTGTGCAACAAAGACACGCCTGTAAAATAGATTGTCTGCGTTAATTGTCGGCTGATGCCTTTGCATCTGTTTGTTAGGCTCATCTGTTTCACCAAGCGGTGGAGCATCTGACTTCAATTTAATTAGTGTAAAACTTTATAACACCCCCTTCTCAGTTTATTTCTAAAGGTGTTGGTATTACAATGACCACCCTTCACTTGTGGAAATGTTTCTATGGCCAGAGAATACTGTATGGCCAGAGGACGCTAACTATACTTTATCAAAGGGAATAGAATGTGGTCTTCCTCGGGCTGAGAGGAAAAAGATGGTTTGGAGCTATTCCGTGGAGTTGGATCGCATTGTCCATATCTGTTCCAAAGTGTCACCATAACAGAGAGAAACAAAAATTGCCAGCGCACAGAGCTAAGGGAAAGATCTGTGTAGTCGTTGTTCTTGCATGTTTCCTACTAAACACCCACGTAACATGATCTCTAATTGTGTAGTTGCAGAACATGTCGTTTTGCTATGATATCTTTGCCAACGCACACTTATAGAAATTTGGATGGTATTCAGAGTAGTACCTCAATTTATAACCTGCTCAGTGGCCTTGTGCTTAGAGTGTCCGCCGTGAGACTGGAAGGTTGTGAGTTCAAACCCCGACCGAGTCATACCAAAGACTTGGCACTCAGCATCAAGGGTTGGAATTGGGGGTTAAATCACCAAAATTATTCCTGAGCACGGCCACCGCTGCTGCTCACTGCTCCCCTCACCTCCCAGGGGGTGAACATGGGGATGGGTCAAATGCAGAGGATAATTTCACCACACCGGTATCTTAAATCAGCGCCCATTGAAACAAATTGGAATCAACTGAATCTGTGCTTGTCCCTCCCCCCCAAAAAACAGAATCATTTTAACATTGTGTAAAACAACTATACAATATAATGTACTTCAAACAACTACATTAGTTTTATGAAGTAATGTAATAATAATATACAACATTTATCTTGGAGAGTAGACTTCTACGGTATCTCCATCTTGCTGCTTCTCTGTATACCACACTATCAGCAGCTTCTTCACAGTTTCATGGATAAATGTTTGTTGTTTAGATATCATTTTAACATCATTGGCCAGCGTTGTGGACTCATGTTCAGTAATATGCTCTAAACCAACCAACCAATCAACCACCCAAACAACCGCCTCACCAATTGGTGAGTCATGTTTTTGATGATTTATTTTTTCAATTCATTGAATTTCATCGGCATCTTCTTCTCAGCACTGTCCTTCACACTCACTTTCTTTGGTCTCTTTGTTGGAAATTAGAGTTATGTCGAACTCTAGCTATAAGCTAATGCAGGGATGTCCAAACTACGACACGCGGGCCAAGTGTGGCTTGCCGTCGTCTTCAATTTGACCTGTGAGACGTCATGAGTAATCTGGCCCGGAGGGTGTGTTCAATTTATTTTAAATATCTGACACGATGAATGCTGCAAATTTTCCGCCATCTTGTGGAAAATGTGAGTTAATAAAGTCATTAACCATGTATTGTACACATAACAACTCACTGAACTTTGTAGATATTATAAAACATGTCCAATCATCATATACAATTCTAAATTAATCCTATTTAAATCCTTTATAATGCATGATGGTAAAATGCAAAACACTCTCTCCACACTCATCTATGTTTGGCATTTTAACTGCTCGGTATTGCTGATTGATTAAGAAACTTAAAGGAGGTTGTCATGGAAGTAAACAAGGTAGGAATCAAACTTTTACATACTGTTAATATCCAATTATATTAATTAAATATCCATTATGGTAATATAATATGTACACTGATATATGTATGGCTTTCGGCCCCATGCCACATTTTTTTTAGCCCAATGAGGCCCTCAAGTCAAAAAGTTTAGACACTCGGAGCTAATGCTAACGAGTAAGACCAGACATTCTCAGGGGATCTTACGGGCTTCATTATGGCATTTGTTACGCAAACTAGTGGCAGGGATGCACGTAATGCAAATGTTTGCTTCCAACTCAAGCATAACAATTCGCCGAGATAACTCGTAAGTCGAGGTAGCATTACATTGCCCTTTCTTCTCTGACTGCAGAACGAGTTTGAACGATCGTAACATTTTTTCCTTCCTCATACTTCCTAACTGAACTCTATTGTGTGAATTCAATAAAGTTAAATCATAGTTATGGTTGGATAATGGAACACAAAATCATTACATTATTGTGCCTCATATTACATTTTATATCTGGGACAAAGATATCAATAGCATGATATATAGCTGCATTTCATTTCACAGTTCATTATCAATATACCTATAATGCCTAAGTATGTGCAGTTTTGCATTTTAGAGTTTGACTTAGACAAACGTTATTGATCTCCTAAGGATTTGTTTTGGTAATGTCATGTTTGAGTTATTAATATCATCTGTAGTACGAGTCTCTGTATTCTCCTCTGCTAACCACCATTGTGTTGATTTACATGAATAATACAAAGCTGATGCTTTTGTTAACGTCATTATTTATGTGTAAACTAAATATTTTCTATTTACGAACATATATAGGAGGTTTGCGTTTGACCTGTTTTGTGAGTTCTAAAGTCTGCATAGCACATGTAGTGACAACTTTGAAAATAGTTTACACTCGGACCTAATCTATTTTAAGACCCTTATTTGTGGTGAAATATCTGTTTTAATTGATAAAACATGCATTTAAGATAAGAGCATTTGATCAGAATAGTATTATGGATACATAATAGAAAAAATATGTACAGTATGTGTTACTGCTATTTTGTTGCATTCCTCCAATTTTTGTGAGTTCATTGTGCAAGAAGACTGTTTCCATGAGCATTCCTTTCAGTTAGATAGTATAAGAGCGATCTAATGCATTGTGGTACTGGTTTCAAAATATTATCAATCCCCACTCGCAGTGCATTTATAGTTGTAGATTACGATATTAAACAAGTAATTTTGTGTCATATTAGTGCACACAGATGAAGTCACCCTTTCTCTCATTCTACCAGATTAAGGGCCTGATTTACTAAAATCCAAAGACACACACTAAATGGAGTGTGCAATCTATAAAATAGCGTGCACTATTAGTGGGCGTGTTGCATGCACAATTATAAAGTTGTGCAGACCAACTTATTTAATGAAGATTTTTAAATAAAACACAAAATAGTTCTTGCAAAACGGTGATGAGTGTTGATAAATCACATTGTGCATGCTAAATACTTATATTTAAATTTTTTCCTCCAAATATTGTGGACGTTATGATGTTTAGCATATATTTTGCAAATGAATGAAGACAGAAATGCAAAATGGATTGCACACTTTATTCTGCTCACTTTACAGACATAATCCACTTTGCACAGGTTTAGTAGATCAAATGTACGTGTGCTATCAGGTTTGCACGTGTTTTAGGACAGGCAAACCTTTAGTAAGTGTATTCAAATCTACATCCAGATCATCAACATTACCTAACTTTACAGTGGATCCCTATATTTCCAGTTCTTGTGTGAATAGCAAGTTAGTGCCTTTTCATACCAAGACTGGTTTTAGACGACAGGAAACCATTGGAATTGAATGCCCGATTGTCTTGGGTATTCTCCCATCTGTTTTTAATTTAATGCTTATCGCAGTGAACATTGATCACAGTGTCTGAGTGGACCAGACTCTGTTGGGTTGATGCTACTCAATCAGATAGACTCATTTCGGGATTTGTTTTTCCTCCCTGGAGCATCTGGTGCTAATTTTCAGAGGACTTTGGACCAAACTGTGGCTAAAATGTGGATGATCCCTCATTGCACCTATTAGCCTCTATAAACCCAGGGCAAAGTAAATAGTGAAGAGTTCTCGTCTTCATCCTTTTGAATACTCTAGTGTTCAACTGGGTTTACATTGCGCTCCTTCATCTCAAGCCATTGCTTACTTTCTAAAAACAAACTGCAACCATGTCTCCAGTGTCTATCATGATTGTTTATGTCTCCTGTAACAGATCTGATGCCTTGTTTTGTGTGCTGGACTTGTTCGTCTTAAGTCTCTGATAAGGGCTTTGTGTCTCTGATATAACATGGGATAATGATCTAAATTTTAGTTGGCTGTCTTTTGTAGTTTAAAGCTAATGTTTCTATTGCTTCATTGTTGCTTCCTATTAGCATGTGTCTGAAGTATTGCCTGTTCAAGCCTTTGTTCCATACGCAATACACAGACCAAGCAAGTCCGGGCATTTTTAAGGTAATGCAATTGCAGCAGCGGGAAAGCTTATAAGAACCTGAAAGACTCCCTGCTCTTCTCTCTTCTGCTCCAGTGAAATGTTGTAATTAGGCTGTCATAAGGCAGACTGCTCCTGAGCTTGCTAATGGTTTATATGCAGATGACTCCAGTGATGTTTCTCATCATTTCATTGTCTTTGTTTCCTCGACTTTGACTATGAGGAAGTGACAGTGTTGTGGCTCAGGGGGTTAGAGACATGCTTAGGCAGGTTAGAGACTCTGAAAAAAAAAATCTGTGTTTACTCAAGTTTGCTCATGATGATATAATATTTGTGACAATAATTGGTCATTTTGTGTTCTCTGGAGATAATCCAATTAATGTATCCCATGATGAACTATTTCGTAATTAGTCATTAGCGGAAGCAATGGAATTAACATTCACAAATTAATTGCCAATGGGATCCACAACATATGACCCGATGGAATGTTATGTTCAACATACCTGGGTTATGTGTGAAATGTCATACTTCATATGTCCATATTGCAGTTCGTTGGAATCTAAGAAAGGCTAAAAATAATACCATCACTGCATCATCGGGTTTGTTTATGTAGTTGTACAGTACATTGTGCAATGCATTCGGTTATTGTGGCATAATACAATTCAATCAATCAAATCAATGATCATTTATACAGCCTTTAATCACAGGTGCCTCAAAGGGCTGCACAAATCACAATGACATCACTGGTCTGAACCCACATGCTGGGTGACCGACTGTAACAGATGCCAAGTGGGTACAGTTATTGCACATTATTAATGATAATGTGAGAGTCTACTCCATTGGAAGAAAGCAGATTATTTTTAGAAGGTCTCCATCCAGGTCATAGAGAAGTGGTCCACACTGGGTCATGACTTAGAACAGCTAGCTTCTCCTTCAGACTGGTATCTCTTCAGGGATTATATGTGGCCTTCTGATGACCTCTCCTTCTTTGTCGAGGGGTGCAAAAAAAGAGACGCAGCATCCATTTTCTACCACTTGTCCCGTTCGGGGTCACGGGAAACCGTTTAATATTTTGTATGTAGGTAATAAAACCTTAAAGGCACATCTTCAGTGTACCGGCAGCCGGTGTAGGTGGGCCAGTATATGCGAAAGTTTAGTAGCCACATTTTGAATCAACTGAAATCGTTTATTGCTGGGCAAGGGGAACCCCAAAAATAATATCTTACAGTAATCGAGACGAGATGTAGTGGAGGCATGTATAATGATTTTTATTAATTCTGTCAATGCTCAAACAATTATTATGAATCAAAATTGGCGTTGTTGTGAATTATTGACCTATTTAAGGCTCCAACTACTTAATTAAATTATTATTAAATATTTGACTTCTCAGTTTTGGGGGGGAAATATTGCATACTTTTAGGTTTAGTGAGAAAACGTAATCCAGCAAAATTGCAGGAGTGGAGCTTTAAAGGTCAATGCAGAATTTATGAACTTCTAGCATTTTACAGAAGCCAGCCATAGTGTGCACTCTCACTCTGGAACAAGCATAATACAATCAGGTAATCAGATGAGATTACAACTCGGTGACATAAAAAATACTTGTCAGGTGTCGTCACAGTGCCAAAGGAAAGCAAGCTTTAGAATGCCGACTTTTTTTTGGCGGTGTGAAAAAGATCTTATTGTTGTCAAATTATCAATGGCAACATAAAACAAAAGTTTGTCATGCTCTCATATAACAGTTTGGACTTTATTATTAGTTTCCTTAGTCACAATTGTTTTTGTTTCCACTTCCTGTTTTCGTCCACCTCTTCTCTCCCGCACCTGTCCCTGGTCACCAATCAGGATGTTTTTTTTAAATTCCAGCCCTGTCCTCTGGATTGGGCTAAATCAGTGGGGTCAAACTCATTTTAGAACGGGAGCCACATGGAGAAAAATCTTCTCCCAAATGGGCCGGACTGGTAAAATCACGGCATGCTGACTTAAAAATAAAGACAACTTTTAGTTTGTTTTCTTTGTTTAAAAATAGAACAAGCACATTCGGAAATTGTACAAATCATAATGTTGTTGTTTTTTTTTTTACACTTACATGTTGCGGTTAATAGTATTCTATCTTTATTTGTCGTCATTTATATTGTATGAATAAATTATGTGATAATTTAATCAGTCAACCCATCGGTGTTAATTTTCAATCTATCCAGAAAAAAAACAATTATATTAAAATTAAATTACAGGATGTTATTTATGCCGTTTGCTCATTTTTCTTGACTGATGTACTAACATCATGTGGTTTATTTTGAACATATGTAGCATCATTTTCAAAGATACAAATAATTGCTATTGCGACATCCAGTGGACACATTTAGAACAGCAGTTTATTTCATTCAAAAATTGCTGGTAAATTTTTATACTTAGCAAACTCATCCCGCGGGCCGGATAAAACCTGTTCGCGAGTCTGATCCGGCCCTCGGGCCGTACGTCTGACACCCCTGGGTTAAATAAATGTGTTTTGTCGTCGACCTGAGCGCTTCCCTGCTGCACTATATCCTTTTCGTTTTTCCGGATAATAATAATTTTTACTCGCATTTCGCTGGCCGTCTCTGCATCCAGGTGTCGGATTTAACGGAACGTAACAAATAATATGTAAATAACTTACCAGTTATTAAATAATTGTATTTAATCAAAATGCTTGTTCAAGTAACTCCAGAAAACATTTTTTTCATCCTACCAAACTCTCATGAGAGCAAACTGTCTTATAAATAACTCTGTGTCATAATGTTTAAGTAAGTTTTATTCTACTGGGACAAATTAGAAATATCACAAATAGGTTGTACATTCGTGGGAATGACCCTTCATCCACGTTTTACCTCGTCCAACTATTCAAAACCCAGGGTTTCGGGCCCTTTCCCACATTTAATTGCCGCTGAGAGTACTTCCAGAAAAGTCCCGTGTAAAGTGGTGTTGTTGCTGTCCAAGCACATTTGCTAAATCCTGCCCTGATCTATGCTTTGGCCCAGAGGAGTGGGCCAAAACCAACAGATGGGTAGAGCAAAAGAAACGCTGCAGCAGTGTTTGTCCCAAACACCACGCTGCGCGGGTGTCCCTCTGCAGACCACTTGGCCGGACATCCGCTGGGCCCGCGCCAAGTAACAAGAGTCCAAATCGCAGACAGAGTGGTTGCAAAGTACAAATGATAGGAAGGTGGAGGCTGACATATAACCTAAGAGAGTTCATTTGAACTGTAAAATCAAATAAAGTTTAGTGCAATTTAGGGTTGTACGGTATACCGGTATTAGTATAGTACCGCGATACTAATGAATCATATTCGGCACTATACCGCCTCTGAAAAGTACCGGTTCTCCACCCCACCGCACCCCCGTCGTCGTCACGTCGTGTCATTGCTGGTTTACGAGCAGAGGAGCATATTCGGTAGTGCACACACACGGAGTACTTACAAGCAGACACAGTGTGTAGACAGAAAAGGGAGAATGGACGCATTTTAGCTTAAAAACTAACGATGAAGGTGAAGTTTGAACACTGGAGCCCTCGGGAAGAGATGCTTTAAGACATGGCTAACCAGCTACTTCTAAATGACTAATCCTCGCCTCCATGGCGACAAATTAAGTGCGTTTCTTACAAGTATCATCACTGCAGGACGAGGAATAGCTAAACATGCTTCACTACACACCATAGCTCACCGGCATCAAAATGTAAACAAACGTCATTGGTGTATCTACACCTAACATCCACTCTAATGATACCAATTACCAGGGGCGTCACTAGCTTTTAAGGACAGGGGGGGCTTAGCCCCCAGGAGATGCACAGGATGCGAGTGAACGTAGCGCACGAGCACAAAACTTCACAAACGGCTAACAAAGACTTGGAAATTATTATTATTATTATTTCAGTGGGTTTATTTTCAATCTGTGTTCAGTACAACAACAAACATGGGTTAGGACAGTGACATTTTGTTTACAGCATCAACAAGAAACAATTACTTGCATGATCCTTTAAGATACACTGAAACACAATGAAAGTCATGGCATTAGCCTCTATGTTATTCATTCACAACATAGAGGCTAATGCCACCACTTTCGCTCACAATACAATAATTGTTTATTCCCAAATATTTTGAAGTTGCACAGATTACATTTTGGGCACATATGTGACTAAAATGGTTGTAAATTCAAGCCCTGGAAATATTACTTAAAAACTTGAATTAAAGTAATATCTGGATCGGGATAATTTTGCTTGTATATATATATATATATATATATATATATATATATATATATATATATATATATATATATATATATATATATATATATATATATATATGTCTTAATTAGATTATCCAAAAAATAGTGCTCGATACCGTGGTAGAGCGTAATATGTATGTATATATATATATATATATATATATATATATATATATATATATATATATATATATATATATATATATATATATATATATATATATATATATATATATATATATATATATATATATTATGGCAAGACGTTAAGGAAATTAAATATATATGGAAGTCTGAATAGAAATGAGAAACGTTTATATATACTGTAAATAAGAAAGACTTAGAGTCTGTCTGCTGATCTGAAAAAGAGCCAAAGCTGTCAAAGAGCTTAGGGACCATCTTCAAAGTGCAATGCTGAAACAAATAATGCAAACAATAAAATGTAACTTCCAGGGCTTGAGATTAACGTAGTCCCGTCGTCCCGGGGACGGTAAAAAAAAAGCACGGGACGAAATTAAATGCTCCCCGGGACGATGGCTTTTAACCATTTTTTTTCTTTTTCTTTTTATGTATTTATTCATTTTACATTCTATATTAAATGTCTTGGTTTTTCCTCCCTCTGAAAATCCTATGAAATGTTTAACAAGCCATCCTATAATAATACAACAGCTATTAATGTAACAATACAATAAAACAAATATATTTAATGATGTTTTTTTCATTATTTTAACAATAAGCTAATGTATATTACTTTATATAGATTCTACAAGAAACACAAAACTTAAAAACTAAATTATTTACAATTGCAGACACAAGGTTTCGAGCAGCTTCACTCATTGTAAAGGAAGACGGAAGTCCACGCAGGAGAAAAATGACTACAAAGATGGTGTATTTAGATCTGGAATGTAACTTTTTGTCAAACACAGACCAGGTGTAAAGTGGAGCTAATACATTTTACTACAAGCAGTGATGAATACTTACTTTCTTGAAAATGTTTCTCATGTCCATTTTGCATCCGTTCACGTTCTTGTTCTGCAATCTGCAGGGCTGTGTGCTAATGTGCTTCATACACCTGCAGGACCGCAAGCAAGGTTGCAGAGAAAATGCGGACTGGATTTTGAGTGATGTGGGCATTTTATATATGAACAAGTGGAATGGATTGGATACCGACGCACTAAACCTATACCTTACGCTATGAAGTGAGGGGAAACTGAGTGAATAATGACAGGTTATATGATTATTTATTTAAACTCATATTCGGGCCACTTTATAATGAATATGTCGGTATGTATTTGTAAAAAAAAAATATATATATTTTTTTCTAACACCAAATTATTTAGGGGGGCTTAAGAATATTTTAGGGGGGCTTAAGCCCCCCTAAAATAGGCCTAACAACGCCAATGCCAATTACAGGAGCGTATCTAGTCGATACTACTATGATTACGTCAATATTTTTTGGCATCACAACATATTCTTTAGTGTTTTTTTATTATTTATATTATGTTTATAAACTCAGGAAATACGTCCCTGGACACATGAGAACTTTGAATATGACCAATGTATGATCCTGTAACTACTTGGTATCGGATTGATACCCAAATTTGTGGTATCATCCAAAACTAATGTAAAGTATCAAACAACAGAAGAATAAGTGATTATTACATTTTAACAGAAGTGTAGATCGAACATGTTAAAAGAGAAAGAAAGCAGATATTTACAGTAAATGAACAAGTAGATTAATAATAAATGTTTACAATTAGTCCCTCATAATGTTGACAAAATAGAATGATAAATGACACAATATGTTACTGCATATGTCAGCAGACTAATTAGGAGCCTTTGTTTGCTTACTTAGTACTAAAATGTCATAACGTGCAAAGTTGGTAGAGTGGCCGTGTCAGCAATTGGAGTGTTGCTGGTTACTGGGGTTCAATCCCCACCTTCGACCATCCTAGTCATGTCCGTTGTGTCCTTGGGCAAGACACTTCACCCTTGCTCCTGATGGCTGCTGGTTAGCGCCTTACATGGCAGCTCCCGCCATCAGTGTGTGAATGTGTGTGTGAATGGGTGAATGTGGAAATACTGTCAAAGCGCTTTGAGTACCTTGAAGGTAGAAAAGCGCTATACAAGTATAACCCATTTATCATTTATTTATAACGTGGACTATGGGGTGTTTGTTTTGCTGAGACGCAAGAATAGTTGGAGTGGACATGGCGTGAAGGTAAGGACATGGTTTAATTATTACTATAAACTACAAAGTACAAACAAAAGGGTACAAACAAAAGGCGCACACAAAGGCGGAGAACAAACTTGACTATGAAACAAAACTAGCACTTGGGCAAAAAACTATGAACATGAAACAAATAAACACTTACTGTGACATGAAAATAGACAAAACTCACTTGGCATGGAACTATGGTAGCATGGGTAACATGGGTAGCAGAAGTAAAACAGAGTTAATGTCACCAGGCTGACTTCCTGGCAACTATCGGCTTAAATAGTCTTGAACTTGATTAATGACAGGTGTGTGAGTCCAAATGAATCAGGTGCGTGACATGAGGACAGGTGAAAACTAATGGGTTGTCATGGAAACAAAACAAACAAGAGTGCACAAAGAGTCCAAAAACCAAACCGAACATAACCAAAACAAAACATGATCACACAGACATGACATAAAAGACAAGTTGTCTTGTATGTTCACTATTTTATTTAAGGACACACTTGTAATAAGAAACATATGTTTAATGTACCATAAGAGTTTTTGTTAAAATAAAGACAATAATGCAATTTGTAGTGGTCCCCTTTATTTAGAAAAGTATCGAAAAGTATCGAAAAGTATCGAAAAAATGTTGGTACCGGTACCAAAATATTCGTATCGGGACAACACTAGTGCAATTATTTCTTCCTACATTGCCCTAATATATGCACACTTGCACACCAAATTACTGTCAATAACATGCTGCAGATTTTGATCAATAGTATCAACTTAGTGATGGAATGATCGAGTCTTTAGTCATTCTTCAGCACCTACAACTGAGGCCGGCAGGGAGATGGTGAGCCACGGGCACGTTGCCCTATGTGTGTGTGTGTGTGTGTATAAAAGGAGTGAAAGGGAAGTGCTAATGCTTAATATGAGCTGCCTCCCCCTCCCTCCCCCCGTAAACAGGATATAATATCAGTGCTTCATTAATGATGCAGGGCCCAGGCTTCCAAAGCTTTAGACCCTTAATCAGCACATACGACTGCTTTGTACTCTGTCTTACGGCATGAGATATCCTCTAGGGGTTTTTGTGACATTCTTTGTGGACTAGTTGTTGACAAAAAAGAAAGATATATATATATATATATATATATATATATATATATATATATATATATATATATATATATATATATATATATAAAAAGCCAAATTATATTCATACTGACAGTTCTTCAGAATTAGTTTAAATGAATGTTTATTTTAGAATGCAGGATTTGCTGGAAAAGCAATAAAAACACGACAGAAAGAGTGATAGACTCCCAGCCTTGCCTTTGCATTATCATTAGATTTGATTTACATGCCACCGTTCCTCCTTTCTTCCTTAGCCCAAATAATCACATCCGCTTCTCATCAGCTTCCTGAGAGCTGCCTCGTCACTAATTAGAGATACTTTCTGGGATGTTGAAAGTGCACCAAGGGACGGCAGTTTTTTTTTTTTCCCTCCCCTGTGGGACTCATGTTTCCTGCTGTTATTCTTGTACTTGCACGCTCACTTCATGTACTGCACGCACACCGTGGGGTGACTTTGATGTGTTGGGTCTGGTTATAATACGATGCAGCTGTCTTTGCTGCATATGATGTGTTGTTTCTACATACAGTGAGTTTTTTTGTACAGGTGCAATGACATTTTTGTACCTGGCAAAAAAAAAAAGAAGTCGTATTCGGACATAAAGTAGGCTATTGGTAACATTTCTAACAGAAACAACAGGGCTGTGTTTACTGTATTTTTGCATTTGGTCCAGGTTTAATAGGATGTTCACATTTCTTGAATAAATGTTTTATTGAGAATTTAACAATGACACCGGGATACAAGCCGCACCCACTAAATGTTTAAAGAAAAAAATAATTTTACACATATTAGCCACACCTGACTATACGCGGCAGATATATACGTTGTAAAATCGTATATTTACGCATAAGTATTTTGTAAATGTTTATTTCTATTTCCATTTACTAGGGAATTTGTTAAACTGAAACAATGCAAAAAGAATGCTATTGTAAGTTAATAATTCAAACAAGACACTTGAAAATGTGTTTGCAATTTGCATATTAGCTAATGCTAACGACGCTAGCTTGATTATTTTATGATAGCACATACAAATGTTTATGAAAACACTACTATCAAACATATGACGTAAAACTTACAAATGTTGCTTGGAGTGATGAATGAAGAATCCATATGAGTAGAAACCCTATGGACGACTCATAGACGGAACGGCCTTTGTACTTCCGGTTCGAATGACCAGACTCTTACAAAAGATGGCGCCGTAGCACAAACATAACACACCTTTTTAGTGTCTCTGTGGGTGTTTAATGAAAACAATTTGTTGAATGCAAAACATGCAAAAAAAATCCATAAATTAGCCACTCTTTATTATAAGCCACAAGGTTCAAAGCGTAGAAAAAAGTAGCTGATTCTAGTCCAGAAAATACGGTAATATTTTTAAGATCAAACTTCTTTCATTTTTGTTTCACCTTGAGTTATTCATACATACATTGATTTGGGTGTTCTGTTTGTTATAGTTTTTACATAAACTGTTCCTTATTTAGTTTTTCCATTCATTTTCTACCTAATACAGCTGACGCTAGCCGACCACCCTGAACTGGTCGGCAGTCGATTTAGTGTCTTCAGTTAGCCAAACGTGCATGTTTTGGACGTTTTGCACAAATGTACGATTATATACAATACAGTCGTACCTTGTTTTATTTGTATTAATCCGTTCCAAAGGGTATGTTTAAAATCTCAACAACAATTCTGAAATATATACAGTATGTTTTCACATTGCAGACAATGTAAATCCCCATTAATGTATTCCAGACACATAATTGTGCATGATTTTTCATAAATCGATACCCATTGGTACCGTCGGAATTCGGTTGGTACCTATAAAAGTGCAGAATCCGGTACTCATCCGTAGTGGTTTATTCAACAACACTCTGGAAACACAGACTTTGACTTTGATTGGACCGTTCCCTGTATGCAACAACTTTATTTGGATCCCTGGTGGGTGAGATTGCAGCCGTACTCGATAAAAAAAAAAAAGTCACCAACGTGTGTTTTATGGTACTAAAACCGAGACGTGTATGAAAACTGAGACATATTTTTTGATGAAAATGTTTTCCTAAAACCAAATCATAGTAAAACCGGGGTGCATAAAAACCGAAGTACCACTTTATATAACTGACACTTTGAAATACAAACTCACGTTGGATGTAATAATTACAGTTTCTACTATATTGCACACTAAACACAAGTTACAGTGTCAACCACTATATGCATACATAGAATAATTATGTTTTTAGTTGTATGAGGTACAAGAGAAGATACTAAGTCAATCAATCAATCAATGTTTATTTATATAGCCCTAAATCACAAGTGTCTCAAAGGGCTGTACAAGCCACAACGACATCCTCGGTACAGAGCCCACATACGGGCAAGGAAAAACTCACCCCAGTGGGACGTCGGTGAATGACTATGAGAAACCTTGGAGAGGACCGCATATGTGGGTAACCCCCCCCCTCTAGGGGAGACCGAAAGCAACGGATGTCGAGTGGGTCTGACATAACATTGTGAAAGTCCAGTCCACAGTGGATCCAACACATCAGCGGGAGTCCAGTCCACAGCGGGGCCAACAGGAAACCATCCCGAGCGGAGACGGGTCAGCAGCGCAGAGATGTCCCCAACCGATGCACAGGCTAGTGGTCCACCCGGGGTCCCGACTCTGGACAGCCAGCACTTCATCCATGGCCACCGGACCTATGCAACTCCCCCTCGCAAGGGACAGGGGAGAAGAGGAGAGAAGAAAAGAAACGGCAGATCAACTGGTCTAAAAAAGGGGGGTCTATTTAAAGGCTAGATTATACAAATGAGTTTTAAGATGGGACTTAAATGCTTCTACTGAGGTAGCATCTCTAACTGTTACCGGGAGGGCATTCCAGAGTACTGGAGCCCGAATAGAAAACGCTCTATAGCCCGCAGACTTTTTTTGGGCTCTGGGAATCACTAATAAGCCGGAGTTCTTTGAACGCAGATTTCTTGTCGGGACATATGGTACAATACAATCGGCGAGATAGGCTGGAGCTAAACCGTGTAGTATTTTATACGTAAGTAGTAAAACCTTAAAGTCGCATCTTAAGTGCACAGGAAGCCAGTGCAGGTGAGCCAGTATAGGCGCAATATGATCAAACTTTCTTGTTTTTGTCAAAAGCCTTGCAGCCGCATTATTAAGTGTGAACTAGTGATGTGTGGATCGATACTGAAATATCGATACGGTACCGCCAATACCAGATTTCAATGCTCTAGTATCGATTCTCAAATCAAAATATCAATACTTTTGATACTTTAGGTATTTGAGATCATGTGCATCATTAACAGGAACACAGTGGAAATTAACTAAGTCATTGACATCTCGTCTAAATTAAATGGTGGGAACTACGTTTCTTTTCTGCCAAGGTAAGTACGTAAGCACAGCGGCACACTGTGCTGTGGTCAGTCATTCAGTCTGTCCATTGTTTATTTAAGAAAATTACTGACAATTAAAATGAGTCACTCAGTATCATAAAAAAGCAAGTGAATGTATACTTTTATTGTAGGTTATTTGGAGACACTATTCAAGGTTCAAGGTTTCTTTAATGGTCCCCGGAGGTAAAAAAAAAAAAATGTAATTCAGTGTCAGGACATAATGAAGCAAGCAAACACAAATCATATAAAACATACAAACATTTTAAAAATCCACAAACGATCACCAGTATACAGGCACACTGTAGAACAATAAAATATGATACCTAATAAACCAATAAAAAACATTGTGATTAAAGTGCTATGGTATAGCAAATTAAAAAAAAAAAAAAATCACAATGTGATAGCGTTATTTAAACATGTGATGGCAGCAGGTACAAAAGTGTTCTTATATCGTTTAGTCTTACAGAGAGGAACAATGAACCGTACATACATAGTTAACTATAAATAATATAACACATTCAGTGCAAAACAGCACAATCATTTGATTTGTCGTGTGATTTTATATAATATGAAGAGGACTCCCCAAGAGCAGCAACACCTGAAATACAATCACAATATTTTTTAAATTTGTACCAGACACATTAAGTATTTTTGCACTGAGTATCAGTATTGGTGTGGTATTGGCGATACTAGCCCACATTTTACTCTGTATTGAATCAGAAACTAAATCAGTTGCATCGCACATCACTAGTGTCAACCATTTTCCTGATTGAAATGAGTCTATAAAAACTAAATGATAAAAGATCGTTCAATTCGATAAATAGCACACAACACATTTTTCTGTAGTTCTTCATACAGTAGTGGATTCGTTATAATGTCATTCATCTAAATTACGTTTGGTCTTTGAATGACTTTATCCTCAGAGGCTTCCATTTTTTCGGTTATGGAGCCACTGAAGAGGAGACTCACTATAAATTCTCTGGAAAATGACTTTCTCTACTCACCTCTTGTGTTCAATGGGGTGTGACAGACTGTGTGAGGGAGATTTGAGAGTAAAGGCCACAATGCTTTTGCACCAATTGATTTGGACATTTGCGTTTACAGCTCATTCAGATAATGTCTATATACGTTATTGGTTTTTTTGGGGGGGTATTCCTACTAATCTACCTTTGACTTAGCTCAGTTTAGCTTGCTAACCATTTACAGAGGTAGCAATTTGTATGCTAGCCGTGTTTATTTAAGAGCTTATCAGAGATGATTGGCTCCTATTATGTCAGTGAAACTCATCCTCTCTGTGTGGAAATTGCCTAAATGGATTTTATGCATTAGCTATCATAAGGGATTATGTGGCTGTTATTTGAAGGCTATGGTCACTGTCTTTTTAAGCGGTGATCTATCAGAAAGCTGTCTGCAAGAACGGGGATAATAGTTAACTTGTAAAACCTTGACCTCTCTGTTCTCATCTAGACGGGTTATTTCAAACATAAAACTCAAGCAGCTTTGTCCAACATAAAAGCCAGGGTTGAGCAAGAAACTGTGTTCAAGGCTGTAACACTCAAATAGATTTTTTGCGTCAGTCTACCAATCAAACTTAAGAAAACCTGCTACTCAATAGGAGTTGGAACTTTATTGCATAGGTTTTGAATAAGAGGCCTTTATGAGAGGGTACAAGGGCAGACAGTACCGTATCCTGTCCATCCACCCAGCAAAGGGCTTCCTGGCCCTGGAATATGGATAGAAGGTAAAATATACCGATGTCGAAGATAAAGAATGAATAAACTGCCACCGAACACTTAAAACCGTTGTGTCCTTGGGCAAGACACTTCACCCTTGCTCCTGATGGCTGCTGGTTAGCGCCTTGCATGGCAGCTCCCGCCATCAGTGTGTGAATGTGTGTGTGAATGGGTGAATGTGGAAATACTGTCAAAGCGCTTTGAGTACCTTGAAGGTAGAAAAGCGCTATACAAGTATAACCCATTTATCATTTATTATTATAAAACCAAGTTTCCTGTACTTGCTTGGCTGTGTATACACACACACACACACGCACACACAAGTGAATGTCAATCATGCAATTTGGGAAACAAGTGGGCATGCCACACTGAATATTCAAAGAAAGAACGACTTGAAGGAGCACCGGAGAGCAGTGGAGGACTCTTTAATTTCCCTCCTACATAGCTGAGAAATTGATCTCAACAGCGGCATTTCTCTGAACCCTGAGATGGCTTGCGGCTTTAAAAGACATTGCTGTTTGCCACTCCAAATGCTCAATAATTCATTTGTCCTGTAGCTCAGTCGCCACACACCAGCTTTTAAATGGACTGCATTAGCAACAATGGCGCTCTTGTAAATACCCAGTGTTTTGGACAGTGGGCTGTTTATAGTTTATGTTCTTGTAGTTACCTGGGGGCCTCGTGTAACAAACTTACACATGCACAAAAACCTGTTATACGGCCTTTTTTACGCCAAAGTTGAGATGCATCAAAACTGACGTTGACGTGGAAACGTGCACTTCTTCACGCCGACTCCATAGCTCCATAGTTCATACATTTCTACAGACTGTGGCTTTAGCTACACACAGAGGTAATGCTGAGTAACAGTTCACATAAAGAAGTGCAAACTTTTACTCGTTTTACTGATTGATGATTGATTACCTAACCTGACTCTCGCCCGATCCTTGTAGCTCGCTGAGCTCCACACAAGGATCTGGGCTCCAGGGCAATGCAAACTCCTTCAAGATAGCAAAACATAATGAACCAATCAGGATCGCCGGGCGGGATTTCATAGATGTGACGGAGCGACTGTTTGATTCAAACAACAATGGCGGCACGCAGCTAGGAGTCGTGTGCTGACATTGATTCTGCATATTTTCTTTGCAGAAACGTCATCTATCGTCTACTGACATTGCTGCGTTGTTTCAGTAAAAGTTCTCTAACTTTTCGCTCTGTCGTTATCCAATATGTCGGCTGTTCTGTTTTGGATTTCCCAGCGTCGCTCTCATCAGCGTCACGGCTTGATTTCGATGTGAGGGGTTGAAGTAGCATGTCATTCAAGATAACGGACAAGTGGTTTATCCAATCAAATACAGTTATTTTTTTTACAAGGCCCCGCCTTCTGAAATAAATCTCCTATTGAAAAGTCCCAGATCCTTGTGTGGAGTTCAGCGAACTACAAGGATCTGGCGAGAGTCAGGTTATTGATTACCCCCCTTGCCCCATCAACATTTGATTTCAACAAAGTAAAAAAGATTGAGGCAAGGACACAACATTCACGTTTTCGCCAATGCATTTAATGCTTCATATTCATGGAGGTGAAACTGTAAAAGGAATACATGAAAGTGTAATCTGGCTCATGTGAGCGGACTACTGTATGAACACTTTTTCTTGTAAGTTACACATGTAATATTTATATTGGGGGTAATCAGAGTCACCTACCTCTTCTGGAGTTGTACATATCATTCTAGCAACTATGGGTAGCACTGTGGAACAGGGATTAGTGCGTGTCCCTCACAATAAGAAGGTTCGATCCCTGGCTTGGGGTTTTTCTGTGTGGAGTTGACTGCGTGAGTTTTCTACCGGCACCTCCAAAAACATGCACCTGGGGATAGGTTGATTGGCAACACTAAATTGGCCTTAGTGTGTGAATGTGAGTGTGAATGTTGTCTGTTTATCTGTGTTGGCCCTGTGATGAGCTGGCGACTTGTCCAGGGTGTACACCGCCTTCTAAATGCAGCTGGAATAGGCTCCAGCACCCCCCGCGACCCAGAAAGGGACAAGCGGTAGGAAATGGATGGATGGATGAACGATCTCTTCAAACGGGGTGCGGCATTCATTTCCCAGAGTCAGTTTTGCCAACGCGCATCTGTCTTTTCTTTACTTTCTTTCTGACATTACCCTTTTTTAAAAAATTATTTCAGCCTCTGTTCAGTTCTCAGAGACACAACAATATCAGGCTGACAATCGCTCTGCCGTTCACTGGAAACATTGGAAAAAAGCACCTCCGACTGAGTTGTGATTGGTCAGGCGTGCCGAGCTCAAGCACATGGCTACTTTCAATATGATTTGCATATTCATACGGGGGTATGGCCTGGGCGTGCCAAGCCACACACACGTCTATGGCCGATTCCAAGTACAAAAGTAGATGTAACAAACAAATGTGCTTGGATTTGTGCGTGTAAACACTTTAATACATCGGAAAATTTACTTGTGTACGTCGTCTTCTGGATTTTAACTTACATATATTTTTAGTAGAAAAGCCACGCAACTGTTGTTACATGAGGTCACAGGTGACCACATTTTAATGACGATGAATCCAAAGACATGCACCTGGGGATAGGCTTATTGGCAACAGTAAAATTGACCCTAGTGAATGAATGTGAGTGTGAATGTTGTCTGTCTATCTGTGTTGGCCCTGCGATGAGTTGGCGACTTGTCCAGGGTGTACCCCACCTACCGCCCGAATGCAGCTGAGATAGGCTCCAGCACCCCTGCGGCCCCTAAAGGGACAAGTGGTACAAAATAAATGGATGGATGGAATCTCATTAGGTGTGGATAGTGGACTTGGGAGCAGTGGTAGCTAAGGTAATTCATCTACCGAACATGGATGCTTAAAATTAGGCTTTGTTTGTCCTCTAATGTCCTCTTTAAAAACGCCATCTCCTCACTACCACCTCTAAACCCATGTCATGCTGATGATCTTGTAAGCAACTTTAATTCCAAAATTGTGAATATCATAGATATCATTGCACCTGTTACAGTTAAAACGATTTCTGGCAAGCAAAAGGCACCCTGGAGAAAATCTGCTGCTGTAACAGCCCAGAGAAGAGAGTGCAGGAAGGCTGAACGAATCTGGCGGAATACAAAACTTCATATTCACCATGACATCTATAAAGAGAGCCTCCAGGCCTACAATTTAGTCTTAAAAAGTGCTAGAGAAACATTCTTCTCCAATATCATAAACAGCAACACAAATAAGGCCAAAACCCTATTCACAATCGTTGACAGACTGACTAAACCCCCAACACAAATACCAGCCGAACTCCATTCCACGCAGAAATGCAATGACTTTGCATTCTTTTATACTGATAAAATTGAAGGCATCAGACGCACCATCAATATCTCAAGTAAAAAAGTTGGATCACCACCCCATTTAGGCAAAAGTAACACAGCAATGATGGCAAGCTTTAATGCCATAGACTCTAAAACTCTAGTGGAAACGGTGACAGCTCTAAAGTCATCCACCTGCTGCCTTGATGTTTTACCTACCAACTTCTTTAAGAATGTTTTTGACTGCCTATCAACAGACATCTTGCAAATAGTTAATAATTCTATTAAATCGGGCAATTTCCCGAAGGCTTTCAAAACTGCAGTCATTAAACCTCTTCTAAAAAAGCAGAGCCTAGATGCCTCTGTTATCAACAACTACAGACCAATTTCAAATCTACCATTCATAAGTAAAATAATTGAGAAAGTTGTCCTCCAACAACTAAATCACTTCTTGGCTTCTACTGGCTGCCACAACAACTTCCAGTCAGGATTTCGACCTCTTCATAGCACAGAGACGGCCCTTCTTAAAGTTATAAATGACATCCGTCTAAACACAGACTCTGGCAAAACTTCAGTATTAATGCTTTTGGACCTCAGTGCTGCATTTGACACTGTCGACCACTCAATACTTTTGGACAGGTTGGAAAACTGGGTGGGGATCTCAGGCACAGTTTTAAGCTGGTTCAAGTCATATCTACAAGATAGGAACTATTTTGTTTCCATTGGTGACTTTGTATCAGAACCAACCAACGTAACGTGTGGAGTCCCCCAAGGTTCAATCTTGGGGCCCACTTTATTTAACATCTATATGCTCCCACTAGGACAAATCATGCAAAATAATAACATTGACCATCATTGCTATGCCGATGACACCCAAATCTATGTAGCGCTATCACCAAATGACTATCGCCCCATAGATCTTCTGTGCCAGTGCATTGAGCAAGTCAAACACTGGATGTGCCAAAATTTCCTACAACTAAATGAAGATAAAACTGAGATAATTGTTTTTGGTGCTAAAAAAGAAAGGTTTAAAGTCATCCAACACCTTCAATCACTGTCCCTGAAAACCTCAAATAAAGCCAGAAATCTTGGGGTTATTTTAGATTCTGATTTACATTTCGACAGTCACATCAAATCAGTAACAAAATCGGCCTACTATCACCTCAAAAATGTAAAAAGACTTAGAGGGCTCATGTCAGCTCAAGACTTAGAAAAACTTGTACATGCCTTTATTACCAGTAGGCTAGACTATTGTAATGGTCTCCTTGCAGGTCTTCCCAAAAAAACTGTCAGGCAGCTACAGCTTGTTCAGAACGCTGCTGCTAGAGTTCTAACAAAGACCAAAAAATGTGAGCACATTACACCAATTCTTAAATCCTTACATTGGCTCCCTGTACATCAGAGAATAGATTTCAAAATCCTCCTGCTCACATATAAATCACTACATGGTCTAGGGCCCAAGTATATCACTGATATGCTCCCACTATATACGCCCTCTAGATCACTAAGATCTTCTGAGACCAATCTGTTAGCGGTTCCAAGAGTAAACTCAAATCAAGGGAGATCATCATTCAGTCACTATGCAACACATAGCTGGAATAAACTTCCTGAAGATGTCAGACTCTCCCCAACTCTCACTACTTTTAAAACTAGACTGAAGACTTTTATGTTCACCTTAGCTTTCAGCTAAATCTTTTAATCTTTTAACTTTTAACGTCTGCACTGTTTTTATTTTTATTGTCTGCATTTTAATTTTGCTTTTATTTTCTTTCATTTCACTTTGTTGTCTGTGAAGCACTTTGAGTCTGCCTTGTGTATGAAAAGCGCTATACAAATAAAGTTGCCTTGCCTTGCCTAGTGCGTCTAGTTAAAATCTCCCTAATTCCTCCCTAAAGTTAATACAATGTAATTCTAAGGCAAGTCAGGCTTTTGATCGAGTGGTTATAATGACCTCCAAGTATTTTGGAAAGTGACTATTCAGATCGGATTGGAAATGAATGCCTGTTTTCCTGTCACAGCATGGTGCTCCCTGAGGATGACTACATCCAGGGGACAGTTACATTAGTAAATAGCACAAAACTGACAGGCTCTTCTAGAAATGAGCGAACATGCTGTCCTATCAAGCTACTGCTTGGGAAATGGGACGTGTTGGGGGCATATGGACTGTATATGCCTGCTGACAATGATGAATGCTGCCTCCAAAATAAAGTATAAGTGATTTCTACCACATGTATTTATTTATTTATATGCTGACTGAAATAGGGCCGCCTGGGACCGATCTGATTAGGTGTCCGCAAGGTGGGGGAAGAAGTGAAGAGGTATGGGCAAACGTGAAGGACTCACTCTGTATTTACATTTTAATTAGAGCTGTCAAACTTAACTCGTTAACGCATGCAATTAATCTTGAAAAATGTTGCAATAATCATGTATAAACGCAGATTAATCAAGAAATATAATACACATTGTGGTAAATTGTTTCTAACAAAAAGGCTAAAATATTATAGACTGATGTTATTGTTAACTTATTAGTATCAATATTTTGCTAGCAATTTTATTCATGAGATTATCTGTGAGGTACTTAAATCTTAGTGGCTCACAAATATTTTTTTTCAATGAGGTCAACTTATTAAGGTAGATCAGGAAACAAGAATCCTACTTGGAGCTTAATATTCAGATTTTTATTTTTTAAATTGTATTTATTTATTTGTTTAATTTTTTACCCCCCCCCCCCAAAAAAAAAAAAAAAATAATAATAATAATAATATACTGATTTTACCACGTATAATTTGGTTGTTTGGGAAATGTTTCTTCAAACTGCCTGTGCCTTTTCTCAGAAGCCTTTTTAAATTCAACATCTTCATAACGGCAAAGGTAACAGCATGGCAGAGCAGTGGTACCTCTTGTGCCTAACAGTGAGAATGTCCTGGGTTCGATTGCACAGTTTGGAGTCTTTGTATGTGGAGTTTGCATGTTCTTTCTGCGACTGTGTGGGTTCCTTGCGGGTACTCCGGCTTCCTCCCACTTCCAAAGACATGCACCTGGGGATAGGCTGGCAACACAGAACTGATCCCAGTGTGTGAATGAGAGTGTGAATGTTGATTGTAAATGTGTGTTATCTGTGGCGAGCAGTCGGAGACAAGAGTGGTGAAACTTTCACGTCAGTTCCTCAAACATATTATTTTCACCTGTTTTTTGCTCCGTTGTCAACTATTTATTTTGTAACCGGCAATTAATTATGATGCTTAATGCTTTTTTGTGATGTTCTGGTCAGATAAATGTCACCTGAGCGCGGGAGAGTTCACATTGAGGCTGCATTGCATATATATTTATTTCCACATATGAAAGAGGCCTGGGTCGGATATGAACAATTTGGGATTGCACTGTTCACACGGACATGAAAACAATTGTAATTGTCCTGCAGTGTGAACGAGGCCCGAGATCTGGCACTTCCTTGTGGCACAAGCTCTCATAGCTTTTCTCTGATTAGTGATTGTTGCTACCTAAACAGTTGTTAGCATGTCATTAAAAATAAATGTTTAACCTTCGTTCCGCCTGCAATCTGTGCATCCTGTGCTTCGCTGGTGCCAACCTAAAAAGAATCCAGAAACATCTTATTTTTTTGTCGGTAGTTAGGTAGGTCTTTATTGTCATTGCACAAGTTCAAACGTTTGTACAACAAAACTTTGTTTTCAGCACAAACCCGTTCATGATTAGGCAAACAAATAGTGTACAGATTTACAGAACAGGAACGCTGATGGGTCGCCACAAGGCGCCCCATAAAATATGGGAAAAAGGTCAACGCTGGGGGAGGATGAGTAATAAAATACAATCTGGACTGGGCTCCTAAGGGGGAAAAAACCTCCATAGCAAAGCGCATATACATATTACAACATCCAGTCGGGGCTACGGTGACGGGCTGCAGCTCTTCAGGTGCTGCCCATCCGTCCATCACCCCTAAGGGATTCGCGTCAAGGATGTTGGATGGAGAGTGGGGTATGTGTGTGTGGTGTATATTTTCATGGATGCATGTGTGTGTGTAAGCCTGCTGCATGTCTCTGTTCCGCAGCCTTGATGTCCTGCAGTCGCTAGTCCAAAGTCAACAACAACAGGTGTGTGTCCATTAGAGACAAGAAGGGAGTTTGTTGTGTCTTCGCCGCACTGTCCTTCGGGAGAGTCTCGAAGCCAGGGAAACAATCCAAGTTAGAATGTTTTGTATGCGAGTGAAATTAAAATATGCTCTTCACTCCAAATTGTCTATGACTGATCCTCAAAATTCATCCTGCGAGGCAGACAGTCCTATGTTAGGCTAGTTCAACTTTCAGACACTTTAGACAATGTAATTATTTTGTTAGTGTAACTCAAATACAACACATTTCTAAAAGAGGATTCAGTTTTATATGTTATCCATATCACCCCAAAAAACAATACCCAGGAATGCATTGACATAATTGCATTTGTACAAGGGGATGATTGCAACGCATTGCTTCAAAATCAGGGAGATGCACCTGCAACAGCAGTCAAGCATGTTTTATCGCTCGACTAATGTGTGCATGTTAAACATACTGAATGATTTTGGTAGATGACACATTGTGTGTGCTTTTGCATGTCACACGCCAGCAACCACCTGTGTTGTGGTTTAAACATTGCTCCCTCCTTCCGATTGTTTGGCCTTAAGCGGGCAGAAGAGCAAACATTTTAGGACTCTGTGCAAAAACCATAAAAGGAGCCTCATTACTTCATAAAAGTGTTTTATGTTCCCTGATGTTTTAATGGTGTTTACAGGGTTTGTATTAACAGAAGTTTCATGTCGGAGACACATGATCACAGTTCCTTGGTCTTTGCAGTCTGGCACTTTCTTCAAGGCGCCTTCGTGTCTTGATAAACCATAGCAATTTGTAACATGTTGCACAATTTTAGATAGTTTGCAGCACAAAGCAGAGCAATGTGGACGCTGCTGTATGATAAGGTGGGTGTGAAGATAAGATATCTTCTAAAATGCAATCTCATTTGTGGTCCATAAAGGGATATTATTTGCTTGTTAAACTGGCATCTCGGAAGTTTTATTCTTCATTTAAAATCCCACACTGTGTAATAAGTGATGTATTTGCGAGGGTGTAAATATTTGTATTATTTTTTTTCACCTTCAGAAGTATGATTTTGATTTACTCTCTATCCCTTTTATCCGTACTGCGTTGCATTGCATTCGTTCTCCAGATTTTAACATAGTTTGTGCACACGGCTCCCCTCACCTCCCCGGGGGTGATCAAGGGTGATTGGTCAAATGCAGAGAATAATTTCGCCACACCTAGTGTGTGTGTGACAATCATTAGTACTTTAACTTAACTACACAACTTTTCTGAACATGCAGAAAAGTAATGGTGTTGTGGACAACATCAACAATATTTCAATAAAAATAAAACATACTCATAACGTACAGTTTTTATTTGGAAGGAATTACTGCTCACAGTGGTGAGAAAAAAACTAAATTTATATGCAACAGAGCACATTAATTTGTGTTTTGTTGATAAGATGTAAAACAATTACATGCAAAAAGAGCAGAGAGAAAATTGAGAACGCCACTGAGATGTATTAATGGTTTGGGGGAAAAAAGACCATGGCTTCTTTAATTTTTCTCATGCAACACAACTCTGTTTATTATCATTCTGAGAACCATAGACATCAAAACATAAATGTCCACTGCAAAAGATGCTAGTTCTAGGGAGAATGTAGTAATACATTGCTTCAAAGGTCATCACAGTTGGAGACCAGGATGAACGATTTTAGAACATTATCAAGTGGAAACAACAGAGCTCCCACAAACTTAGTTTAATTAGAATGATTTCAAAAAACAAGTACAAATTATATTGTTTTGAAGGTAGCGTTTTTACAGACAATTTTGTGGTACGTCGCAACCAAACAATAATTCTAAAATGTACTTAACATCTTAACATCTCCAACATAGTAAAGTGCACATTTACTACATCTGTACTATAGCCCAGTCTTTATTTACATACTTTAACACATTCAGTAAAAAACACAGAGTATACCAGAGAGTCTTTTTGCCCTTTGAGGACAAGCAACCAGTACCAAAGACTATAAAAATGGGACCCATAACCTCCCTGCTTGGCACTCAGCAACAAGGGTTGGAGTTGGGGGTTAAATCACCAAAATGATTCCCGGGCGCGGCGCCGCTGCTGCCCACTGCTCCCCAAGGGGATGGGTCAAATGCAGAGGACAAATTTCACCACATCTAGTGTGTGTGTGACAATCATTGGTACTTTAATCTTAATCTTTACAGTTTGTCATTACAGTCGATTGTAGGTGCTTAGAAACCAGGATCATTTTGACACACTTTCTGTCCATACCTGAAACTTGCCAAGAAAGCAAAGACAAAAAAGCAGCAATACAGCACAATAGAGGGAGGGGAAATTGTGCCCAAGTAAAGCACATTATGAATGATCTACTAATCAATAAATCAATCAATCAATCACAGTTTATGTATACAGCCCTTAGTCACAAGTGTCTCTAAGGGCTTCACAAACCACAACGACATTCCCTAATCTGAACCCACATCCGGACAAGGAAAAACTTCAAAAGCCCGAGATGGATTAAAGAAGAAACCTTGGGAAGGGGCCGCAGATGTGGGGACCCCCCTTCCTTGGTGACCGGCTGCAATGCTGCACTGGGTTCATCAGATACAGTATTGAATTATTACATTTATGATTATGTGAGAGTCCAGTCCATCTGGAAACCAGAAGAGGGTTGTAAGTGGTTGTCTTCCATGTTGACAAGTCAACGACGCAGAGATGTCATCAACCGATGCATAGAGGAGTGGTACACCCCAGGTCACGACTTTGATCAGCTTGAGCCTCTTCCAGACTAGTACCTCTCCAGAAATAATAATAACAATAATTAATTTTACTTATACCGCGATTTATCATTCTGGAATCGCAAAGTGCTACAGAGTGAAGTTGACAAGCAAGAGTCAATTGATATGTGGTGTCTAGTGTAAGTTACACCTTAAACGTTTATGCTATGAGCCGTTCGCAGTATTACTGCGATTTCTTTGATTTTGTGGATTATATTTGATTTATTCTGATAATTTTTACTGTGGAAGGTGACATGTATTACTTGTGACAGGAGTAATCGCGTTAACTAAGTGACTTACTTTTTGCTTAAATTCATTCTTTTTTCTGTTTATCGTTTTTATATTGATATTATCTTGATTGTATATGTACTTTATGTCATATTTTATTAATTATGGTACTTTTTTGTCACTTACAATACTGTTTGTCTTTGGTACACTAATGTGTATATTGTAGGCCATTGGTTCTTTGTTTTATTTTTGCTAAAAATATATATCTATTGTTATATTGCTCTTTTTTATCTTTGGTATGAACATTATTATGTAAACTCCAAGTTATTGTTTTTTTTTGTTTTTTGTTGGTGCTATTTTTGTATTACAAAATTATATTATTGATCACGTTGTACTGCATTGTAATCTTTTGTGATGTTTTCTGCCTGGACCCCAGGAAGAATAGTCTCCACTGCGGTCTAGACTAATGGGGATCCTAAATAAACTAAACTAAACTTTTGGATTATTTTGCGTGTTTGGACTCTGTTCCTATTATGAATTGGGTCATTGTGAGTAAGAATTTGCAAGGGCTGATCACATTACTGTAATCATAAGACTTAATTATGCTTCTGCATACAATGGTGCCATGCCCTTTCCCACCTATTCCAATCATGGCAGCTTTGGAGGTGTGCCGTGAGTGCAGATGACAGCACTCATACTAGCCATACTCGTCGTCTTTTAGGTGTCATGTGGACACTGTATGATTGGTCTTGTGTGAGTATGTACTCAGTTGCTTCCTGCAATAAAATGCCTGGTCATGGTTGCATATTGTTCAATTGTGTCATTTAAGAGACGTGTACAGGTAATATACAGGTAGTTTATAGGTAATAATATACAGTAATGCTGTTGCTAAGTCTTCTTACTCCCTTGCGTCTTCAGAGTCATGAAGGGCTCTGTTTGTTTTAGTCATCCTCAACCAGACACATTTTTTTGGACGGGTTTTTCGAAATCCAAAAGAGAGTCTGTCAATGTCACAGTATGCTTTCCTGCTCCAAAAGGCTGCCATGAAGCCAGCCAGCTGATATGGAGCCTCGTATCAACCTAATCTATTCGCACATCGAGCACTCAACCATAAATTACTAACCAAGGCCTGCTTAGACAGCCCCAGCCTGCTGGGATTGCCGTATCCGTGTACTACTCACATTTGAACCCTCAAAGATAAATCACATTTCTCTTCTGAGCTATTTTCATTTATTTTCCTCTCTGTTTTTTCTTCAGCTTCTCTGACTTTCAGATGATACTTTTGACTTGTAGGAATATTTATTTTTTCAATTGGTGCTACAATGGTTAAATGATAAAACAACTGGAAAATCAAGTTGAGACCGCAGACATCCGCCCGGCCCTACTTCCCTATAGTCCAAAAAAAAAAAGTGAATCCAGAAGTGCTGGAAGTTTAATTCAAGTGTACCCAAAACTCTTTGAACTATCAATATCAGAATAAAACTGCTTGCATACACTCACACAAAAGTAGAAGGTTGTATTGTAAACGTAAGGTAACGTAATAGAAATTATACGGATCAGTACCAAAATATAATGACTTCCTTATCCCATTTCAGACATTTCCTAAAGGTTTCATCAAAATCTGTCCATAACTTTGTAAGTAGTGTTGCCAACTAACAAACAGACAAACACAGGCGGAGGCAATAATTGGTGGTGTCTTACACATATAATCTAAGGCAGTGTTTTTCAACCACTGTGCCGCGGCACACTGATGTGCCGTGACATATTGTTTGGTGTGCCGTGGGAGATTATGTCATTTTACCTAATTGGGTTAAAAATATTTTTTGCAAACCAGTAATTATAATCCGCAAATAATGTGTTGTTGTTGAGTGTCTGTGCTGTCTAGAGCTCGGCAGAGTAACCGTGTAGTACTCTTCCATATCAGTAGGTGGCAGCAGGTAGCTAATTACTTTGGTTTGTCGTGACCACAATATGCGGGAGGCAGCGTGTAGGTAAAAAGGTATCTAACACTTAAACTAAAAACAAATAAAAGGCGAGTACCGCTAAAAAAAGGCATTGAAGCTTAGGGATGGCTGTGCAAAACGAAACTAAAACTGAACTGGCTGCAAAGTAAACAAAAACAGATTGCTGGACCACAGCAAAGACTTACAGCGTGTGGAGCAGACGGCGGCCACAAAGTACATCTATACATGACATGACAATCAACAATGTCCCCACAAAGAAGGATAGCGTACGCACAACTTAAATAGTCTTGATTGCGAAAACAAAAGCAGGTACGGGGAATGGCGTTCAAGGAAAACATGAAACTGCTACAGGAAAATACCAACAAAAGAGGAAAAGCCATCAAAATAGGAGCGCAAGACAAGAACACTACACACAGGAAAACACAAAAAAACTCCAAATAAGTCACGGCGTGATGTGACAGGTCGTGACAGTACACCTACTTTGAGAAAAGAGCTATAGTGATGCATGGTTGGTTATGGTTTGAATTCATATCCAATAATTGCGAGAACGACATTTTATTGTCTACTGAGTTTCATTTTTTAATGATTTCTGCTGGTTGTCTGCCTTGGGATTTTTTCAATGAAAAAAATGTGCCTTGGCTCAGAAAAGGTTGAAAAACACTGATCTAAGGCACTGGTCGACTTCTGATTTGGTTGCTAATTTTCAAATAGAAAACATTGGATTTGGGATTAATCCGCTCCAAAGAGTCGCCATCATTAGACCTTTTTTAACTCAATACGCAATAGGTAACCTTTTTTTTTAACGAGTATAAAATAAGTCAACCACTGTAGTGTTAATGCATTACAACAAGAAAATGCCCCAAGTGCTTTCCTAAATTGCTCATGCTTGCGAGATTTGCTTATGTGTTGACAGTTGTTAATGTTTTATTGAATTGTAAACCTATGAGAGTATGCAAATTTTAGGTTCCTCCTTAGCGACTTGTAGTCTGATGACAATGTGCTCATCAAAGGAAGTTGTAAAAGGAAGTTGCTCTAAGTTAGGATGTCACCTTGTGACCTTATGTGTACTGTTCTCAAGGTTGGGGCACTCATGGGGAGGAATCCATTATGCCAAAGGTGCACTCCACCTGTCTCTGGAACAGGGTTTCTGTGTTTTTTTTGTGATAAAGCATGAGCTCATCTATTTGACAAATTAACTCATTAATGATTGACTTAGATTGAACATGTATGAAGAACACCATTCATCTCTCCACGGAGTCTCATTTGTCCTGTTTCATGGCATGATGCTCTTGACAAGAAGTATGAGAAATGAGAAAACCCAATTGTCCGAGAAAAATGGGTTTTCATATTAATGTCTTTTTGTCTTGTATCCACCGTAGTTGTTCAATAACAATGTTAATGTTTTCGAAATATTCATGTGCCTGAATGAAAATATCTGATGTGACATTTTCATTTTCGAATGACATGCCAATTTTGTGAGCCACATCACTGGCTGCATTTTTAAAGTTTTTATACACTACTGTGGATCTTATTCAATGTTTCTTTTGCTTAGGCATATATCATGGAATACATGACAGTGAATGTCTGATGGAAGAAATATTGAGGGTGTTATAACTCAGCCCCTTCTGGAGATTTTTAAATGCCAGCAAGACAAACATTGGATGAGGAAGAGGAGAAAAGCAGGCAGCAGGCATTGAGGGAACAACACGCAAGCTCATTAAGCATGCAGAGTTGAGAGACAAGAAGTGAAGAAAGGGGAAAGAAAAGTTTGACTAGTTTGGACTAAAAAGCTGTCATCTTGTGTTGAGTCGAAACCTGATGGTCTCCTTGAGGAGCAACACAATATTCTGTCTATAATGTGTCATCACTGATACAGTTCTTGTGAATAGCTGTGTCCTAGCAGGTCTGCTGATCTATTTTTTGCTATTTTTTGTGATTGTTTTTAGGAATTATATGTTGATTATATCAAGGTATTTGAGGCATTTTTACCACTGTGTTACATGGCCTTTCCTTTTAACAACACTGGGAACTGAGGAGACCAATTTTTGAAGCTTTTCAGGTGGAATTATTTCCCGTTCTTGCTTAATGTACAGCTTAACTTGTTCAACAGTCCGAGGTCTCCGTTGTGGTATTTTAGGCTTCATAATGCGCCACACATTTTCAATGGGAGACAGGTCTGGACTACAGGCAGGCCAGTCTAGTACCTGCACTCTTTTACTATGAAGCCACGCTATTGTAACACGTGGGTTGGCATTGTCTTGCTGAAATAAGCAGGGGCGTACATGATAACGTTGCTTGGATGGCAACATATGTTGATCCAAAACCTGTATGTACCTTTCAGCATTAATGGTGTCTTCACAGATGTGTAAGTTACCCATGCCTTGGGCACTAATACACCCCCATACCATCACAGATGCTGGCTTTTGAACTTTGCGCCTATAACAATCTGGATGGTTCTTTTCGTCCACAGTTTCCAAAAACAATTTGAAATGTGGACTCGTCAGACCACAAAACACTTTTGGGATATTCCAAATAAGTTTTTGAAGAGGATTCCTCAACTTTCTCAGTCTTTTTTGCCACTTTTGCCAGCTTTTTTAAAACATGTTGCAGGCATCAAATTCCAAATGAGCTAATATTTGCAAAAACAAAGAAAGTTTTCCAGGTTGAACATTAAGTATCTTGTCTTTGCAGTCTATTCAATTGAATATAAGTTGAAAATGACTTGCAAATCATTGTATTCTGTTTTTATTTACGATTTACACAATGTACCATACAACTGGTTTTGGGTTTTGTAGTGTTGGTCGTAGAGATGAGGATGCCTTACATCAGGCCTGGAAAACCCGCGGCTCTTTGCCCGGTTCCATCCCGCTCTTATGAATCAACATCAATGTTTTAATTAAGAGGCTGAGTTTTTCCGTTTTTTTTTTTTGAATGAGAGACATGTTCGCCAAGCAGAATTGTTGAGCCCCTCGCTTCAAACAGGGAGAGAGACGTCTCATTCTGTGTATCACTCTCATCACCTGAGCGCGTTTATTTAACAGTAGAATTAACTGAACGCAGTGAGCCCTCTTTTCACTCATTCACAATATTTGTCACCAACTTTATTCATAGGAACCACGGACAGCCTCCCTACTCGCCACTCAGTGCTGCAAAGTAACAACAATTAGGAAGAACAATCTGATAACAAAGCCAAATATCCCGTTGTGGGAATATTTCAGTTTAAAACGGGATGGACAACATACGGCAATTAACACGGACGAACGAGCAAAAATGTAGTGATCACGTGATGGCAACGAACAAAAACCCAACCCGACCTCGTTTTTCCAACTCGGAAAAAAAATGGACTTCAAAATGTATTTAAGTTACATTTTTGTTTACATTAATGAAGGTCTTCAAATCTTCAGTGTCTTGGACTTGGTTGAACTGGGAGTTTGCCCGTGAGACAGTGCACACAATGTTCATTGTTGAAAATGACTGGCCTGTGGTCTTAGGATCCTAGAAGTCAATTTCTGTCATTATCATGTTGGTGTGTGACATTTACATTAAATACGGCTGAGCGGGTATATTTATAGCTAGAATTCCCTGAAATGTAAGTATTTCTTATATATATATATATATATATATATATATATATATATATATATATATATATATATATATATATATATATATATATATATATATATATATATGTATATATATATACACTACCGTTCAAAAGTTTGGGGTCACATTGAAATGTCCTTATTTTTTAAGGAAAAGCACTGTATTTTTCAATGAAGATAACTTTAAACTAGTCTTAACTTTAAAGAAATACACTCTATACATTGCTAATGTGGTAAATGACTATTCTAGCTGCAAATGTCTGGTTTTTGGTGCAATATCTACATAGGTGTATAGAGGCCCATTTCCAGCAACTATCACTCCGGTGTTCTAATGGTACAATGTGTTTGCTCATTGGCTCAGAAGGCTAATTGATGATTAGAAAAGCCTTGTGCAATCATGTTCACACATCTGAAAACAGTTTAGCTCGTTACAGAAGCTACAAAACGGACCTTCCTTTGAGCAGATTGAGTTTCTGGAGCATCACATTTGTGGGGTCAATTAAACGCTCAAAATGGCCAGAAAAAGAGAACTTTCATCTGAAACTCGACAGTCTATTCTTGTTCTTAGAAATGAAGGCTATTCCACAAAATTGTTTGGGTGACCCAAACTTTTGAACGGTAGTGTGTATATATATATATATATATATATATATATATATATATATATATATATATATATATATATATATATATATATATATATATATATATATATATTTATTTTTTTATTTATTTATTTATTTTTATTTATTATATATATATATACATGTAAATAAAATAAATACTGAATTTCAGTGTTCATTTATTTACACATATACACACACATAACACTCCTCTACTCATTGTTGTATTTAAAAGTGGTACCCCAGCACCTCCAAAACCCTCAAATCTAAACTCCAAACATCTCAGAACAAGCTAGTCAGGTTACTTCTAGACCTCCACCCCAGATCCCACCTCACTCCTACCCACTTCTCTAAAGTGGGCTGGCTCAAGGTGGAGGACAGAGTTAAACAACTTGCACTGAGCCTAGTCTATAAAATCCGCTACACCTCCCTGATACCGAAGTACATGTCAAATTACTTCCTTAACGTAAATGACCGCCATAACCACAACACCAGGGGGAGCTCCACTAACCACAGTAAACCCAGATTCCGAACTAACAAAGGTCTTAACTCATTCTCTTTCTATGCCACATCAATGTGGAATGCGCTCCCAACAGGTATAAAACAAAGGGCATCTCTATCCTCCTTCAAAACCGCAAAAAAAGTTCACCTCCAGGCAGCTACAACCCTAAACTAACACCCTCCCCGGATTGCTAATAATCAAATGTAAACAATCAAATGCAGATACTTTTTTTATGCCTTCTGATCTCTCTCTCTCTCTCTCTTTCTCTCTCTCTCTCTCTCTCTCTCTCTCTCTCTCTCTCTCCCTCTCTCTCTCTCTCTCTCTCTCTCTCTATGTCCACTACTTGATGTCCATATCCTACCCCCCCCCCCCCCCTCCACACCCCTGATTGTAAATAATGTAAATAATTCAATGTGATTATCTTGTGTGATGACTGTATTATGATGATAGTATATATGATAGTATATATCTGTATCATGAATCAATTTAAGTGGACCCCGACTTAAACAAGTTGAAAAACTTATTCGGGTGTTACCATTTAGTGGTCAATTGTACGGAATATGTACTTCACTGTGCAACCTACTAATTAAAGTCTCAATCAATCAATCAATGCTTTGCAGCCAGTAGCACAGCCTTTGAAGGAGTGTAGGTATGGGCAGTGTAATATTCTGGGTTTGGAGTCAATAACCAGGCGAGCTGACGAAGTTACGTCTCTTTACTTCATACTTCAGAACCGACTCCCACACTTGCCGTCAGGGTGCACAATACTACGTAAACCGTTGGCCAACCAAAAAGTAACCACAGAACACTATACGGTATAGTGTTTGTGGTTACTTTTTGGTTGGCCAAGCGGACGTGACGACAGGCTGTCCTCACTCAGGTCCGCACGGACCTGGAGGCGGCGTGCCTTAAGTCCGAATGGAAATCGGGATAAAGGTTGTCCCGGGAGATTTTCGGGAGAGGCACTGAAATTCGGGAGTCTCCCGGAAAATTCGGGAGGGTTGGCAAGTATGCTCTTGGTCTGTGACTGGTTGGCCACACCTGCCTTACATGTACAGTGGAAACTCAATATACAACTGAATTGGTTCTTTAACAGGGTGTGTAAATATAATACTTTGTCAATTGAAGCAAATTAATCTATAAGAAACAATGTACATATGAATACTGGGTTTCAGCCCAGCAAAAGTCTGTATTTTTTTTTGTGTACACTTTGAAAACAATATAAAGCAATACACAGTATTGTAAATCAAACACACATAACAAGGGGGTGATGAATCAACTTTCTATTTAATAAAAACGAGCTGAACTATCCTCATTTTCAACCGCCCAGCCGACACGCACGCACACATGCACAAGCGCACACACACACGCACACACACACCCACACACACACACATACACACACACAGTCACTAGCCCCTGAGGTGCACTCACAGTATGAAATCACAAAACTCCTTAACTTTAACAGCCAGGTCGCTATTCGCTACAACGATTAGTAATAAAAAAAAATACAATTTACATTACCTTGTCGGTTAATCTTCTTGGTTATCAGCCAAAAAAAAGTGGGAGGTGGAATTGTGGGGCAGTATTATATCAAACCACACATTGTTTTCCCATTGCTTTATTTGGACTCGTATTGAGCTAATAAAACTAAAATAATAAAAAGCTAAAAAAAAAAATACAAAGTACAGTAGCAATTAGCAAAGCCGCTAGCGACAGCACTGCTCTGCTGATGAAGATCGTATAAGCTCGCCCATTGTATGAAAAATGCCTGTGCTCCAAGGCAATTATTAGGTGGATACAACGTTGGTACACTAAGACAAGGTGCATACACCAAAGCATAATTTATAGTTGTTGGGCTGTGAAATATGTTTCTCAGCTGTCGTCTGTATGGGCTGCAGTGGTACTGGGATGTAATACACTTTTCCACCACTTGTGGCAGTAATGACAATATCAAACAAACAGAAGAAATTTGGAGCAAAAGTCATAGAGAATTTTCTTATAAGCATCCATCCATCTATTTTCTACCGCTAAGGTAATTCGGTAGATGAATTACCTTAGCTACCACTGCTCCCAAGTCCACTATCCACACCTAATGAGATTCCATCCATCCATCTATTTTCTACCACTTGTCCCTTTAGGGGCCGCGGGGATGCTGGAGCCTATCTCAGCTGCTTTCGGGCGGTAGGCGGGGTACACCCTGGACAAGTCGCCACCTCATCGCAGGGCCAACACAGATAGACAGACAACATTCACACACAGCAAAAAACATGATTTAAGTGGTGAAGCTGTACTTGTATTTGCTTATTTGCTTTATTTGTATTGATAGTTTAGTTAAGAAACATGTTTTATTATTTATTTTTAATTTAGATTAAATTAATTTATTTTAGCAATGCGTACTTGTATGTACAGTTATTTTTCATGTTTCCCTTTTCTGCAGTATATTTGATTAGTATTTTTTTTGGAATCAGCTTGACTTAAACCTTGATTATAATATTTGTGAGTAACAGTTTTAATTCATTTAACAAGGTTTATTTTGTATGATGACTAATTCAGTGGTAATATTTGAGTGGGCCCTGGGCCCCTCTGTAGTTAAAAAGGTGGGCCACATGGTGAAAAGTGTTAGGAACCACTTTAATACATGACGCTGTAGCAGTGCCGTAGGGTCAATAGAGGCAGCTGATGCTCTCTGCCTCACCTGTTATCATGACAAATCAAAGAAATATGATGATATATTCACTGAAAAAGATAGATTGGTGCCTATTTTTCAGCATGTATGTTCAGCAATGTAATTCTTACTTTATACAGACTGTGATGTATTTAAATAAAGTGGTAGGTTGATTGGCAACACTTAATTGTCCCTAGTGTGTGAATGTGAGTGTGAATGTTGTCTGTCTATCTGTGTTGGCCCTGTGATGAGGTGGCGAATTGTTCAGGGTGTACACCGCCTTCCGCCCGAATGCAGCTGAGCTAGGCTCCAGCACCCCCGCAACCCTGCTAGGGACAAGCGGTAGAAAATGGATGGATGGATGGTGTGTAAGGGCTGTCCTTGACCAAGGATTTTCATAGTCGAATCTGATTGGTTAAATTTTGCCCATAGTCGACGATCAGTCCAATCTATAATATTGTTTTTGTGAATGCAGCTGAGATAGGCTCCAGCACCCCCCGCGACCCCGAAAAGGGACACACGGTAGAAAATGGATGGATGGATGTTTTAGGAGAGAAATAAACCGACTGTGATGATTTGTTTGATCTGCTCTGTTGCTTTGTGGTTAGAGTGTCTGCCCTGAGATTGGTAGGTCGTGAGTT